>NW_006435837.1:7899650-7903803 GCF_000325575.1 Pteropus alecto
CCTATTTTATTATTTTTTTATTACAGTTTACATTCACTATTATTTTGTATTAGTTTTAGGTATACAGGTATACAGCATAGTGGTTAGACATTTATATAATTTACGAAGTGATCCCCCAGATTAGTCTAGTACCCACCTGGCACCATACATGGTTATTAAAACATTATTGACTATATTCCCTGTGCTGTACTGTATATCTCTGTGACCCCTCTTCAGATTCCCACTCATTTGTCATTTCCTGACCTTCCTGCTCATATCACTTGCCGTCAGCAGACAAGAACCAGACAGTGTTCCAATGAAATCTGACAGCATTCTGTGTTTACATCAATTCTGACACTTCTTCACCTATTGACCATTGGCCTTTTACTTATCTGTGCTTTCTAGTCAGGTGCTTCTCAAAGTTTAATGGACCTACAGATGACCTGGGCATCTGGATGAAATGAAAATCCTGATTTAGTACATCTGAGTGCAGCCTAGGATTCTACATTTCCAACAAACTGCCAGGGGCTGTTAATGCAGCAGTTCATAGCCCACACTTTGAGTACCAAGATGCTAGATGGTGGTCCCTTTGATATCAGGAGCCCTGTCTCCTTAAATCTTTATATCCCCAACACCCAGCCCATCTGTATTCCCAACACTCAGCCCATTCTCAGATAGGTAAAATCTTCTTCCTAAATGTTGCTTAAATGGACATAGGATTGAATAAACCATAGCAGATACTCTGCCCCAATTACGCATTTCTATAACAAGCTAGCGGCATGTTCCCTGGTCTGGAAGGTTTTTGCCTCAACTTTCTATACTATGCCCAGGACTGTGTTATAAAACACTTACACAGCTCACTTCACTACTCATTTGCCTGTTCCAACCTGTGATTCCCCTTTTACAATTACAACTCATGAGAAGACAACAAAGTCAAGGTAAAGTGGGATAGACAAGCAATAGAACGAGACATAGAAGAACAGAAGAGGGGAAAGAAGAAAGGAAGAGAAGGCGGGTATAGATAAAAGGAGAGGATTAGAGAACGTGAGAGGAAAGAGAAATGCTTAATTCCTCACCTCATATAATTCCAGTTCACACACATATTATCCTTACACATATGAACTTCCTCTCACATGCTTTCCTCATGTACTCACCTTGAACTTCTTCATTTATTAATTTATCCATTCAACACATCTACCTTGCATCAGCCACTGAGCCGAGGATATATATTCATGAACAAAAACTTGGAGTTTAACATCCACAGGGCGGGTAGAGAAAGAGATTAATTAAATAAGCACCCAGTATAAATTTACAACTGTTAAAAGCAGAGAAGGGTTTTCTGAGAAATAGATGATTGAGCTGAGGGTGAGTGGAATTTCACAGGCAGAGATCACTTCCCGTACACAGGCAGTGTGGCCAGGGTGAGCATGGCACATTGGAGGAACTGAAAAGTCGGAGGTCCTGGAGCCCTGGAAAGAAGGATTGGCCAGAGAAGAAAGAGCCTATGTGGTAACCAGCCTCCAAGATGGCCCCTAATGATCTCTGCCTCTTGGTATTTATACCCTTGTGTAGTCCCCTCCCACACTGTACCAGGGCTGGTCCGTGTGACCAACAGCGTACAACAGAAGTGATGGTATGGCACTTTCAAGATTAGGTTATAAAAGACTGTGGCTTCTGTCTTGAGTACTTCCTTGGTCTCTTCTCTCTTGGATCACTCACTCTGAGGGAACAAGCTACCATGTTTGAGCAGCCCTATGGAGAGGCACATGTGCCCAATAGTAACAAACTGAGGCCTGTTGACAACCACATGAGTGAGCATAGAAGCATATTCCCAAGCCCCAATCAAACCTTCAGATGAATGCAGCTGAATTTCAATCTCATGAGAGACCCAAAGTCAGATCCACCCAGCTAAGCCACAACTGGATTCCTAATCTTCAAAACTGTGTGAGATAACAAACGTTTGTTGTTTTAAGCTGCTAAATTTCAGGGTAATTTGTTATGCAGCAATAAATAACTAATGCAGCCTAGGTCAAAGTACACGCTACATCACTAGCATGTTAAGATTTGTGGGGCCTTCTGAATTCTCCCTGGTACCCTAAAGAAAAAAAAGATAGGATATGACAGTCAATATCTATCACCTCAGAAGATAGAATCACCCAGAAAATGTGGAGGAAGTGGCAAGCCTATTGTGAACACAGAGGTAATGGTTGGGCCCCTTCATTTGTTCTCTGTAGCCCATCATAATCCATCGGTCTAGGTAAAGTCCAGGATACTATGTGCACAAATAAGTTCAAATAAAGTAGGTCTTATAAAAGTTTAAGATCTTTTCATTGGTTTTTAAATTTTACTTTAGTAATTAACCCTAAGATCCTAAGTATTAAAATTTAAGCAAACAAAAGCATATACTCTTGCAGTTATTCTATACTGCATAATGTGGGAGAAAGGACTACCGTCCAGAAATAATGCCTGTGGAGCCCCCAAGGCAGACAGAGGTAATACATCTTGAACACCTGCAAGGAAGTTCTCCAAGGGCCTCAGTGGAATTGCACCCCTCTCAATTTACCAAGGGTTATCACTTGGGAAGCCTAGAGCTGAACGTCAAGACTCTAAGCTTCAGTAGCTTAACGCAATGACATGAGAGCAGCTGTGCTTCCTTGAGGACTCTCCTGCTCACTGGAGGGAAGGAGAGACCTTGAGATTGATCACTTTCAAACTGAACCCCCAGGTGGAAAGACAAGCCTGAGGTCCTGAGAGAAAACATGGGCTGCTGAAGAACATTCTAGCATCTGAGTTAATAAAATGGGGGAAATAAAAATCAGAGAGGAAGAAGCAAGTTAAAACTAAACCTATCAGTAAATAAAGCTGAATCAAGTTGTATTATAGATTCTCTTAACCTGTGACTAACCATAGAAATCCTTAATCACCAGTGAGCTTCAATGATATGCACTGGAAATTTTATGATAAGAGTATTTTATTTAATATTTCTTTATCAGTATCTTTGGGGGAGGGGGATCCATTAGGGCTATAGCCATCAAACTGAAAATTCTTTTCTTTTGGTTTAGAACTTGAAATCAAAAGACATCAAAAATAAATCTGCTTGGGAAAAAAATATTAGAAGTTCTTTTCATCTTGGTGAAATTAGGATAACATGCAATTTTGGCCTGGATAGAGAGAAGAGGAATCTCTGTTTTAGAAAAGATGCTGAAATATTGCTCTCCAGAGGATGGCAAGAAGTCATGGCACCTCCAGTAATTTTAGGAGTGGTCAGGCTTCTGTCACCTAGAAGCTGGGTCCTTTATGAACCTTCATGGATATTTCTCTAAAGGACCCCTGGTTCACGATTCATCCACATGTTATTCGAATACGTCTTATTTTGGTGCATTAGAATGTCCATATAATAATTTCCAGGCTCTGCTAGAACCCCAAAATCTGCTTTCCAGATATTGGCCTATAGGAGTGCTCTTTTTACCATTGCTTACAAATGTATCAATAACAAAAAATAATAATATTTAAAAATTAAAATGTCAAGGACTGCAGTTAGCTTCCGAATAAAGGCTTTTTCTTTCTCCTGTATGTGTTCATATTCCCACTGAGTTAGTCAGGATAGGATAGGCTATGCTGCAGTAACAAATAAACCCTGGAATCTCAGTGACTTCATGCAAAAAAAGTTTATTTCTTAATCATATTCAGTTTATCCTCTGTCTTGTGGCTCTGCCAGCTAGAACATGTGGCTTACAAGGTCAAGGTGGCATTCGAAGAGAGATGGATGTGACATACAGACTCTTAATTGCTTTAGCCAGAAATGGCGCATGTCACTTCCAATCAGAGTTTATTGGCCAGAACTAATCGCACACTCAAACCTAGTTTCAGGGGTGTATGGGAACTGTCAGGTAGACATGGTGATTTAGTGAGCATTACACTTCCATACCCACAAATAACAGAATGGATGTTTGATTGGGAAAGGAGCAGCATAGATGTACACATACTCAGATTCATACATTCACCACCTTCCTGGACCCTTGTGCCTAAGGGTAGAACTCACATGGTCAGTGAAATTACAAGTTATGGGGGAACCACAAGTGCTGCTAGAAAAGTCTGTGAGCAGAGCCATAAGGTCCTCAGCAAGACAGGCCCATGTTCTTGGCAGTAGTAGCTTTGAGATGACAGGTAACAC
>NW_006435837.1:7903883-7912722 GCF_000325575.1 Pteropus alecto
TAATTAAGTACGATACTATTCTTCAGAGAGAGAAATGCCTACCTGAACTATACTTGGAAGGGGAAACCTACAATGAATTATATATTATATATTTTTACATGGTAGCAAGGAAGCAAAATCTATTACCAAGAAAGCGAAGGTGTGGCACGTGACCCACCCTGGGGCACGCAGTGGTGCCTCTGCGTGGTTTCCCACTGTGTCCTGGGGAATCTGCTTGCATTCCTCACGAGACTGTTGAATCAAAGAATCAACTGTGTCCTACCGTGACCTCTGGCGTAATTCTGTGGTCATTGCACCTGAATTATTCGGACATGCACTGGCTTTCGCCAAAGGAAGAAGCGGTCTGCGAAGATCAGAGCTAGATGACGGCTTAGAGATGATCAAGTATGAGCCCCTCGTTTTACAGAAGAGGAAAATCTAATTTTGCAAAACGGGGTGTTTCAGAGGCCAATTTTAAACCTTAAATAACTTAGATCCCTTCAGTTCCTCAGGTGGCAACTTATCAAATTACAATAGGCGAGCAGGTTCCACCTTAGCGATTTTATATATTTCCTTTAAACCCTCACAACAGCCCTGAAAGGTGGGTATTATTGTTCCTCAAAGAAATTCGCCCTAGGTCTCACAGCGAATAGTAAGCTTTCTTCTATGTTTTCCTTCTCTCTCTCTCTCTCTCTCTCTCTCTCTCTCTCTCTCTCTCTCTCTCTCTCTCTCTCTCTTTTTCACTTTCCATTTGTCTTTCCTTCATGCTTCTCAGGCATGCTAGAGGTATATATGGGCTATCCTGCTCTTCCAGGTGCTCAGATATTGGAAGGTCGTCATCACTATGCTCTGCTTTCCTGTCAATGATCGTTCCTGACATGGTGGCAAAGGTGGCCATTGGCAGCTCCAGACCTTCCCTTTACTGGTTTGACAAGACCCAGGGAGAAGAAAGCTTTCCTGAGAGATCACTCGGAGTCCTGCACAAGGTTCTCATGGGTCACATCCGGGCCTCATGACCATGCCTGGACTCTAGGGGTGGGATCAGCCGCATCTGGACCATTTTCCCAACCAGATACTGAACAGGCAAAAAAAAGAATTATTCACTATAAGAATTAGAGAGGTAACTTCCACACTGTGCTCTGCAAGGTGTTTTCAGGTCAAGGTCCCTTCACACGGTAGTTTAAAATTCCTCAGCCACCAGAACTGCTCTTCCAGGGCAAATCTGGGTACTTAAATAAAGGGTAGAAGGAACTATAGCTTCCTTGTCGCCAACTCAGAAGACTCGTGTATTCCTTCTGTTCTGTGCTATTCGGACTGGAGGTGAAGTAGTGATGTTTTTGGCTTTAGCTGAGAAAAGTAATATTTTCTAGACTTTGTGCTTTCTACAAGAATCCATGACTTTATTTTAAAGTATTTTACCCTATCAATGTCTCCTACATTCCACTACAAATGACATCACATTGCAGAGGCTTGAATAAAATCTTTCTTTTATCTAAGGAAAGGCTGCCTTGGCCAAAAACATGCAGCAGGAAGAATCGCTGCTGTCTTATTCTTTCATGCCCCCTACAGTTCAATTACACCAAGTTATCCATAGCTTCTAAAATTTCATTTTTAAAAACTTGGCCGTTTGCATTTTTATCGAGTGGTTTTATGGGCGGTAAATGCACCACAAGAGCTAGTTTACATTTTGAAACCCTAAAATGGGTAGAGCAAGAACTTGGAGAACCAAAAACTAAAAATAGTTCAGGCGATGAAGTAAAGAAAACCAAGCGGTCCTGCCAGGTAGGACCCTCTCCCCTAGTTCTGGCTCTCACTCTGCTCAGGTCACACCTTCCTTTGGCCCTGTGGTCGGCAGTAGCTTCCTGCCATTGCCCTTGGTGTAGTCAATCATCCTTGTTCCCTAATCTTTCACATTCTCCTAAGGCTTTCTTTCATTCAATTCTTCACTCAAACCATTTGAGTTGAATTCAGTTTCCTCCTGAGACCCTGACTTGATACATGCAGAACATTCTCTTTTGAGCTTAGAGGGGCAGGGTTCCCTTAAGAAAATATAAAAGTAAAGAAAGAAGAGGAAGGTTAAGGGATGGGGAGGGAAGGGAAGGGAGCCAGACAGTTATCTCAAGAAAGCTGTTTCTCCACCCGAAAAGCAGATGCACCCAAGCTCTCTGAAGCCAGGCTGAGCCATTTATCAAGTATCTTCACTTCATTTTAGAATAAGTGATAAATGATATCGTCATCCAAAGGTCTTAAGAAGAGTCAAGTCTTTAAGGATGATAAATCATCTGATGATAATAGTTCTGTTCAAACCCTCACTTAAGAATCAATGAGAAAACCACAGCCTCTATAATGACTCAATCGAAAGACGTTTACGGTAAATTAGCCAAAGCCTGGGGTACAGCAGATTCATCCCGAACTTTCTCTACCACTTTGGAAAAATAGATTCTATCACTTCTCTCATGGTAAAATTTTGAGACATAGGTACTACCACAGGTAGCTTTTGAGACATTCCTTGAAACCACACCCATTTTTAGGTTACATTATTTTGTTTTGTCTTTACTTGTCTCCTTTTCAGGTAAGAGTAATTGGGTGGAAGAGGTGGCTTTTCACAGTGTGCCTGAAGCAAACCTGTAGTTTGCAAAGGAACCAAGAGGTCTCATGCAGCCAACATGCCTACTAGTAACACCCTATCGTCAAAGATGTATTAGCTGTGGCTTTGGCCACGCCTGGAGTCAGAAAGTCTGTGGTACCCTGGAGAGTTCCAAGTCCACCAAATGGCTTCTGAACTATTTTTAATTTTTCAATTAAAGTTGACATTGAATATTATTTTATATTAGTTTCAGGTGTACAGCATAGCGGTTAGACATTTATGTAATTTACGAAGTGATTCCAATTAGTCTAGTACTCACCTGGCACCACACATAGTTATTACAATATTATTGGCTGTATCCCCTATGCTGTACTTTACATCCCCGTGACTATTTTGTAACTGCCAAATTGTACTTCTTAATCTCATCACCTTTTACACCCGGCCCCCCAAACCCTTTCCCATCTAGCAACCATCAGTTCGTTCTCTCTATCTATGAGTCTCTGTTTTGTTTGTTCATTTATTTTGTTCTTTAGATTCCACATATAAGTGAGGTCATGTGGTATTCATTTTTCTCTTTCTGACTTATTTCACTTAGCATAATACCCTCTAGATCCAGCCATGTCATTGCAAATGGTAAGATTCCATTTCTTATGGCTGAGTAATATTCCATTGTAGATATGTACCATAACTTCTTTATCTAGTCATCTATTGATGGACACTTAGGTTGCTTCCATGTCTTGGCTATTGTGAATAGCACTGCAATGAACATAGAGGTGCATATACCTTTTCAAATTAGTATTTTGTATTTTTTCAAATAAATACCTACAAGTAGAATTGCTGGGTCATATGGTAGTTCTATTTTTAATATTTTGAGGAACCTCCATACTGTTTTCCATAGTGGCTGCACCAATTTGCGACCCCACTAACAGTACACAAGGGTTCCCTTTCCTTCACATCCTCACTAACACTGGTTTGTTCATTTATTGCTGATAGCCATTCTGACAGTTGTGAGGGGTTCTCCCATTGTGGTTTTAATTTGCATTTTTCTGATGATTAGGGACATTGAGCATCTTTTCATATGTCCGTTAGCCATCTGTATAGCCTCTTTGGAGAACTGTCTGCTCAAGTCTTCTGTCCATTTTTTAATTGAATTGTTCGAGAGGTATTTTTGGTGTTGAGTTGTATGAGCTCTTTATAAAAAATTGGATATTAACACCTTATCAGATGTATCATTGTCTTTTTGTTTTGTTGATGGTTTCCTTTGCTGTCCAAAATCCTTTTAGTTTGATGTAGTCCCATTTGTTTATATTTTTTGTTTCTTTTGCCCAAGGAGATATATCATTAAAAAAATTACTAAAAGCAATGTCAGAGTTTATTGCCTATCTTTTCTTTTTGCAGTTTTATGGTTTCAGGTTTTACTTGTCAGTCTTTAATCCATTTTGAGCTTATTCTTATATATGGTGTAAGCAGGTGGTCCAGTTTCTTTTTTTTTTTTTTTTTTTTTTTTTTTTTTTTTTTTCTCGTTTTCAGAAGAAATATCCTACATCTACTTATATTTTCAGAATGTGGGATGGTGCATTGAATACATCAGGGTTTCATAACTTTTTCTTAAAAATAATTACTATGTATGATGTTATCCGATATCGGACACTGATAAATACAATTGTATAGAAGAATGTTTCTTATTAATACCCAGAAATTACCATCAAATTCCAATTTTATTCTTTTTCTAAAGATTACTGTGGCTATTCAAGGTCTTTTATGGTTCCATATAAATTTCAGGATTATTTGTTCTAGTACTATGAAAAATGCCATTGGTATTTTGATAGGGATTGCACTGAATCTATAGATTGCTTTGGGTAGTATGGCCATTTTATGATGTTAATTCTTCCTACCCATGAACATGGTATATGCTTCTATTTATTTGTATCTTCAGTTTTTTTCTTCAGTGTCTTATAATCTTCCAAATACAAGTCTTTTACTTCCTTGGTTAAATTTATTCCTAGATATTTTTTTTTGATTCAACTGTAAATGGGATTGTTTTCCTAATTTCTCTTTCTGATAGTTCATTATTGGTATATAAAAAGGCAACTGATTTCTGAATATTAATTTTGTATGTTGCTACTTTACTGAATTCATTTATCAGTTTTAATAGTTTTTTTGATGGAATTTTTAGGGCTCTCTATATACAGTATCATGTTATCTACAAATAATGACAGTTTTACTTCTTCCTTTCCAATTTGGATGCGTTTTATTTCTTTCTCTTGTATGATTGTCATAGCTAGGACTACCGATGCCGTGTTGAATAGACGTGATGAAAGTAGACATCCTTGTCTTGTTCCTGATCTTAAAGAAAATACTTTTAGCCTCTCCCCCATTGAGTGTAATGTAAGCTGTAGGTTTGTCATACATGCCTGTATTATGTTGAGGTATGTTCCCTCTATTCCCCCTTGGCTGAGAGTTTTTATCATAAATGGATGCTGGATTTTGTCGAATGCTTTTGCTGCATCTATTAATATAATCATATGATATTTATCTTTCATTTTGTTTATGCGACATATCACATTAATTGATTTGTGGGTATTAAACCAACCTTGAATAAATCCCACTTGGTCATGTTGTATGATCTTTTTGGTGTATTGCTGAATTTGGTTTGCTATTTTTTTTATGAGTTTTTGCATATATGTTCGTCCAGGTTATAGGCCTATAATTTTCCTTTTTTATAACGTCTTTATCTGGTTTTGGAATCACGATAATAGTGGCCTCGTAAAATGAGATCAAGAGCCTTCCCTCCTCTTGAAATTTTTGGAATAGTTTGAGAAGAATAGGTGTTTATTCTTCTTTGAATGTTTGATAAAATTCACCTGTGAAGCCATCCAGTCCTGGACTTTTGTTTCTTGGGAGGATTTTGATGACTGTTTCAGCTTCCTTATTAGTGATCAGTTTAGTAAGGTTATCCAGTTCTTTATGATGCAGTCTGGGAAGGTGGTATTCTAAGAATTTGTCCATTTCTTCAGGTAGGCCTATAATGCTATAAATTTCTCTCTTAATACCACTTTTGCTGCATTCTACTTTGTTATTTCTGTGGTATCAGTTGTCATTTCTCTTTCATTTCTGATTTTATCTATCTGGGTCCTCTCATTTTTTCTTGATGAGTCTGGTTAAAGGTTTATTGATTTTGTTTATCTTTTCAAAGAGCCAGCTCTTGATTTCATTGACCTTTTGTATTGTTTTTTAGACTCTGTTTTATTTCTGCTCTGATCTTTATTATTTCCTTCCTTCTGCTCATGTGGAGCTTTGTTTGAAGTTCTTCTTCTGGTTCCTTTAAGTATAAGGTTACATTGTTCATTCGTGATTTTTCTTCTTTCTTGAGGTAGGCCCGTATTGCTTTGACTCTCTCTCTTAGGACTCCTTTCTCTGTGTCCCATAGATTAGGGGTTATTATGTTTTCATTTTCATTTGTCTCAAGGTATCTTTTGATTTCTTCCTGATCCCCCTGTTAATTCATTCATCATTTAGTAGTGTTTTATTTAGACTTCATGTGTTAGTGTGTTTTTCAGTTTTTTTCTTGTAATTGACTTCTAGTTTCATACCATTGTGGTCAGAGAAGACGCTTGATATGATTTCATTCTGCTTAAATGTATTGAGACTTGTTTTGTGGCCTAACGTGATCTATCTTGGAAATGTTCTATGTGCACTCAAAAAGAATGTATATTCTGCTGCTTTGGGGTGAAATGCTCTAAAAAATATCAGTTAAATCCATTTGGTCTAGGGTGTCATTTAAGGCCACTGTTTTCTTGTTGATATTCTGCCTGGAAGATCTGTCCACTGGTGTCAGTGAGGTGTTAAAATGACTGTATTACTGTCAGTCTCTCCCTTTACATTAGTCAATATTTGCTTTATATATTTAAGTGCTCCTAAGTTGGGTACATAAATGTTTATAAGAGTTTTATCTTCTTGTTGGTTTGATCCCTTTACCATTGCGTAATGTCCTTCTTTATCTCTTATTTAGCCTTTGTTTTAAAGTCTATTTTGTCTGATATAAGTATTGCTACCCCAGCCCCTTTTTAGTTTCCATTTGCATGAAATATCTTTTTCCATTCCTTTCAGTCTGTGTGTATCTTTGGATTTGAAGTAGGTCTCTTTTAGACAGCATATGCATAGGTCTTCTTTGCTTATATATTCAGCCACCGTATGTCTTTTGATTGAAGCATTTAATCCACTCCCTTTCGTAGTCATTATTGGTAGTAGTACATAGCTCTTGCCATTTCATTATTCATAATTATGCTCCTTTTCCCCCCTCCCTTCTTTTTAAGGAAGTCCCTTTAACATTTCTTGTAATCTCGATTTGGCGATGATGAACTCCTTTAGTTTTTTCTTGTCTGGGAAGCTCTTTATCATTCAATTCTAAATAATAGCCTTGCTGGGTAGAGTAGTATTGGTTGTAGGCCCTTGCTTTTCATCACTTTGGATATTCTGTGCCAATCCCTTCTGGCCTGCAAAGTTTCTGTTAAGAAATCAGCTGATAGTCTTATGGGAGCTCCCTTGTAAGTAACTAGCTGCCCTATTCTTGATGCTTTTAGGATTCTCTCTTTGTCTTTAACATTTGCCATTTTAATTATGATGGGTCTTGGTGTGCATCTCTTTGGGTTTATCTTATTTGAGACTCAGCACTTCCTGGACTCGTATGTCTAGTTCCTTCACCAGGTTAGGAAACTTCTCAGTCATTATTTCTTGAAATAGATTTTCAATTCCTTGCTCTCTCTCTTCTCCTTATGGTACGCCTATGATGTGAATGTTGGTACACCTGATGTTGTCTCAGAGGTTCCTTAAATTATCCTCATTTTTTTATTCTTTTTTCTTTTTGCTGTTACAATTGGGGATTTTCCGCTACCTTGTCTTCCAAATCCTCTGCTTCATCTAATCTGTTGTTGATTCCTTCTAGTGTATTCTTCATTTCAGTTATCGTATTCTTCATTTCTGACTTCTATGTCCTTTTTTATCTTACTATCTCTTTGTTAAAGTTCTCACTAAGTTCCTCGAGCATCCTTATAATTAGCGTTTGAACACTGTATCTGGTAGATTGTTTGCCTCCATTTCATTTAGTTCTTTTTTTGTAGTTTTCTCCTGTTCTTTCATTTTCTCCTGTTCTTTCATTTTGTAGTTTTCTCCTATTCTTTCATTTGGGACATGTTTCTTTGTTTCCACATTTTGGCTGCCTCTCTGTGTTTGTTTCTATGTATTAAGTAGATCTGTTATGTCTTCCAGTCTTGGCTGGGTGGCCTTATGTAGTAGGTGCCCTATTTGATCCAGTGGTACAGTCTCCCTGTCACCTGTTCCAGGTGTTCCAGAAGTGTCCTTTGTGTGGGTTGTATGTGCTCTCCTGTTGTAGTTGAGCCTTGATTGCTATTTGCATGTCAGTCAGTGGGACTGACCCTCAGCTACTCCTGTGTAGGGGCTGACCCTGCAGAGTGGGATTTGCCTCAGCAAGCTCTGGTGCACGCCTGGACCACCCTTTGGGTGTGCCACTTGTGGGGCTAATTAGGCGGTGCTCTCTTGCGGTCTGAAGCCAGCCTTTGGCTATGTTGGTTCTGGAGCTTCTTGGGAGGGGATCCTGTGCAGACCATGGTCAGCTGCTGCCTGTGACCAGCCCAGGCCTACCTGGTAGGAGCTACAAAGCGATCCATGGTTGGTAGCTGCCTGTGCTGGACCTGGGGCCACGTGGGAGAGACCACGCTGCGAACTGAGCCACCAGTACCAGGGCAGAGGCAACACAGCAAAAGGCCCAGGGCACCCTGAGTCCTGCAGCCACCTGTCAACTGCCGAAAGAACCTCGGACAGTTCGTATGCCCAGTGAGGTGGGGTCTCAGGTGGTAACCAGTGTGGGGCAAGCGGTGTTCACCAGGTTAATGCAGATTCAGAATTGAGCATTTGAGAGGAGGGCTCAACACAGACAATGGCAGCTGTCCCTATAGTCCTTGCCCTGAAGCCACACATTCAGTCTCTCTCTGTATAACTCTGGCACCTCCTGAGCCACCATTGTTCCATCAGAGCCCATAATGAGTGCCTGGGAGCAAGAAGTCTGTGCACTGGCCCTTTAAGAGGATGTTTGCATTTCCAGCCACCTTCTGTCTCACCTAGATGGACAGAATCCATGCTGGTTTTCACAGCCAGATGTCATGGAGGCTCCTCTTCCTGGCACTGGTGCTCTGGGACCTCACTCTTCATGGGGAACCTCTCTGCAGCTAAGATCTCTCTCCTGATTCTCAACTG
>NW_006435837.1:7912821-7949877 GCF_000325575.1 Pteropus alecto
TCTTCTTTATATCCCCAATTATAGGAGTTCTGTTCAGCTAGTCTGCAGATGGCTCTCCAGGTTGATTATTCTATAATTTAGTTGTAATTTTAATGTGCTCATGGGAGGAGGCGAGCACAGTGTTTACCTACTCTGCCATCTTGCTCTCTGGGGAGAGCCTCTTGTGGACATTTGATCTCTCTGTGTTGTGGTTTTTCATTGCTAAAGAACTTTATATTGTGATTCATTAACTATTCGGAGGAATAGTCATGCGTTTTAGATCATCCCGAGTACATTAAAAATATCAGTAATTCATATTCCACAGCACAGAATTATAGTTTGTAAGATATTAACTACATCTAGAGGGAAATATGTCAGACCCATGGAGGGAGCAAAATACTCTCGAAAGAAAACTTATACTGCCAGTGTCTGTGAGATGTGGAATTCCAGGTGCTGTAATACACGCTCTTTATTCAGTAGCAGCTAAACAGACGAGTAGAAGAACCTAAAAGGTAAAATTATGCAAATGGTGTATGCACCTCAAGAAAATCCTACACATTAAGTTTATCGGCTCATTATATTTGTCCCTACGACAACCAGCTTATAAAACCAACTTTACAAGTCCCATGAGCTATTTCACTATTTCAGTTACATTTAGTTTCATGGCTGAATTAATAATGAATGATGTTTATGGTTTGGTAAAGATCATAAATACTTGAGGTGATATTTTCAAGAGTTCACCATATTTTAATTGCTATTTGTAATCAGTCTCATTTTCACATATGAAACATATGACCCACAAATAGTAGCTCCAAGTGAAAATAATATACATAGAAAATTATCTTCCTCTTAAAAATGTGACCACCACTATAATATATTCAGAAGAAGTTGGCATCCCATGGGATATGTTTTGGTCTCCACCCAAAGGAATTTATTTCCAAACTGATGTTCGAAAAATGATCTTGTAAAAGCACATCTCATCTATAAGTTCCACACAACACATGGCACTAATATATTAGAGTGGAACTTGAGTGGATTTTATAAAAAGCATTGCTAACAATGAGATTTCCAGGGAGTTGATGCTAAGAATAAATAAGAGGAGCTATCATTATACTTTTTTATTAATTCGGAAATTTTTCCATCCATCTGAATGACCTCCTATGCACCAGGCACTATCTGATACTTTGTCATAAAACTTTGCCTTGTAAGCTTTCATTTTCTGCCCATTCTTAAAAACTTATATGCTGACCACCTCTTCCTGCCTTTTAGCTACATTTTCCTAATCTTTTTGATCTATGTACCTCTTCCTTCTCTCTCACTATCTTCCACAAAACCACCTCTAACATTCAAAGGTCTATGTTGGAATTTAGCTCCCCCAAAGCTTCCTACTTAAACCCCACTTCCTGTCCTCAATCTCATACTTTGGGGTCCTCTAAGAACTACTTTAAATTTGCAAGATTGTACTTTACATTGGGCAAAATATTCCCTCCTCACCGAGGCCTTCGCTAACACCAGTCTAAGCAATTTTCTCTACCATTGTATTCTGATCATTTCCTTCATTGCATATATCACAATTCATAATTGTGTTTTTATGTTTATTTACTTGGTTATCATATGCCCCTCTCAAATACACTGTAAGCTTCATGAAAGAGAAACCCCATTTTGTTTGTCACTCTATATCCAACACCCCATATAGTCCCTAGTATATAGTAGGTACACGAAGAAATGAATAAATGAATTCATTGTCCTAAAATCACTTCCTTTGTGTTTTATTGGACCCAAATTATTCCATGGCCAGTGTGTCTTCCTGAACAGTTTGTAACCCCACCTTAATTACTAGTATAAGTACTCGTTCAAAAAATGATTAAGAAAAGATCTATATTCAAACTATAGCAGTATTAATTGATACACAATTTATTAATTGGTACCAAGCAGAAAACTAGATGGCTAAAAACATTGTATCCGAGGTTCGCAAAATGGCATCTTAGGACCCACTTTGACATATTATTAAGGGTCTGCAAAGCCTGGGAAATTTTTTTTAATTTTGCATTTTTCATTTAAATAATAATCTAAAAAATTTTATGTGCCCCATTCTAGATCATCAGAGTGTCTTCTTTAAACCACAATCTGTCTTTTACCTTCAAATATATCTCTTCCTTTTTTTTTCCTTTTTACAATCAGTTTGGCCTCCGAGCGATTTCACAGAGTGACAATGTTTAACGCACGACATGTTGATAAGCACGTCTGGCTTCCTCTGGGTTGGCATTTCCTAATGTTCAAATGACAGCAATCAGCCTACATCTGCCTTTGAAGTCATCCTGAATTCTTGTACTAGGTATAAAGGCAAAACTTGATTTTTCAGTAGTAATTTGTACTTAAAAGACATGTACATAGAATAAGACTTGAGTTTCTAAAGTATTTGTTTTTCAGAAAGTGAGATTTTAACATAATAAAAACTTCATAGTATAATGGAGTAAAAATTAGGTTAATTGTCTTAGGTTAATATGAAAACAAGAAAAAAACAGCCAATTTTTTGTAGAAATTGGAAACTAATTCTAAAATTTATGTAGAAATACAAAAGACCAAAATTCCTGAAAAAGAAAAACAAAGCTAGAGGACTTACGTTTCGGCCTTCAGAAATTACTATAACGTTATAGCAATCAGTACACTGTGGTATTGGCATATGATCCATGAATATATCAACGCAACACCATAGAGAGAAAGAAGACCCACATACATATGGTCAAATCATTTTTGACAAAGATTCCACAACAATCAAGTGGGGAAAGGAAAGTATTTTCAACAGATGACACTGGAACAAGTGTAGATCCATATTAAAAAAAGATGAACTATGACCCATACCTCACACCATATACAAACCTATCACAAGATGGATTTCAGACTTAAATGTCAAAGCATAACAATAAAGCTACTAGCAAATAAATTGGGCAAAGATTTCTTACAATGCAAAAATCTCTATCCTTTAAAGAAAAAATGATAAATGGCACTTTATACAAGCATAAAACTTTTATTTATCAAAAGACACCATTAAGAAAATGAAAATTCAAACCACAGACTAGGAGAAAAACGTGAATTTCATATACATTTATGTGTGTGCGTGTGTGTAAAGAACTCCTACAAATCAATTACAGAAAAAGCACAAACAATTGACTAAAAAATGAGCAAAAGATTTGAGGCATGTTAAAAAAAAGAAGATATATGAACGGCCAATGAAAGCATGAAAAAATGCTCAGCACTGTTAGTCACCGCACAAATGCAAATGAAAACAGCAATAAGATGCCACTACATAGTCACTAGAATGGCAAAAATTTTTAATTTTAAGTATAGAATTTAAATTTCAAAACTAAAACCTAATACCAAACAAACATTAACAAGGATTCAGAGCAAGGGGAACTGTCATACATTGCTTGTGGGAATGTAAACGATAGGGGCATATGGCAGTTTCTTAATAAAGTTAAACATAAAACTACTTCATAATCCAGCAATTCCATTTTCAGAGACAAAACAAAGATAAATAAATACATATATTCTCAAAAACACTCTATCAAGAATGTTCATTGCAGCTTTATTCATAATAGCCCAAAACTACAAACACCTCAGGTGACCATCAATTGGAGAATGAAAAACAAATCATCTGCCTATAGTATGAAATACAACTCAGCAATAAAGAATGAACTACTAATACAGCAACATGGATGGATCTCAAAATCATTAGGTTGAGTGAAAGAAACCAGGCACCAAAGAGTATATTCCTATGATTCCATGTATATGAAGTTCTAGAACAGGCAAAACTAATTTATGGGAATAGAAAGAAGAACAGAGGTTGGCTGGCAGACAGGAGAATTAACAGGGAAGGGGTACAAAAGAACTTTCTGAAATGATGGAAGATTCTATACCTGGATTGGGGTGTTACTTACATAGGTGTACATATTGTTAAAATTCATGATACACTGAAGATTAGAACATTTATTGTATCTAATTATACTCCACACAAACACAAAGAAAACAGGAGTAGGAAGAACAGCTGCTGGAACGTTTTTTTTCTGACATTGTTGCATGTGTTTTTATTTTCCTTCAGCTGTGGTAAACCTGTGAAATGCTATTTTTAGAATGAAAGTCATAGAGGCAGGAGCTACATCTGTTTAACTTGCTTAACATAATACCAATCCCATTGCCAAGTACTAATGAAGTTGTTTCATGAAAGAGAGGAGGGCAGAGGATAGCAATGATTAAATAACAAAAAATTGCTTTTAATGTAGATAAAGAAATAAGCACAAAGTGAAATAGTAAATATCTTAGAGCATTTCAATTCATGGTATATCATTTATGAAGCAATCGGCACCATCCAAGTGTGCAGAACATCAGTTAAATACTGTCTAACTGTGCAAGTAGTTTGCATTCCATTTCTTCTCTACTTCATTTTAGTTCAAATGATACCATCTGTTACATGAGTTTAAAACAGATGTCTTTACTACCACAAGTATCTCATGCTCTCTATCAGAACAGAGGAAGGAAGTGTAGCAGGTAATATACTAATGATATTTTGATGTTGCTTGAGAAGTAAAACATGAAGACCTGTGACCCCATTTATCCTAAGAACATGGCCTAATTAAAAGAAAAGGATTAGTTAGAGCTCCTAGTTCATGACCAAAGAAACTTAAAAATACAAAGTGTTTTGCCTGGGCTGGCTGAGATTGCTTAAAACGAGGAGGTAAAAAAAATATATATATATATATCTGTAGCATTATCAGATATCCATTGTAGGAATTCTGTCTTAAGAGGAAGAAGAACAAGGTCAAAACCCATTCAATAAGCCCCAAAGGTAATAGAAAACAGTCAAGCAATGCTCATCCATGACTCATGGGTATAGTTGAGTCATTTATGAGACAAGATAAGAACGACATGCCTGAATCCTCAATCCCACGGATGTCAAAAGAAAATAGAGGTGAAGGGGGGCCTCGAAGCCTACTGGTGTTTGCGAAAGCTCCCCCTAAATACCAAAGAGAACCTATACTATAAAAGGATACATCGGAAACATAGGAAGTGTGATTTAGGGAAACATTTATGACCAGGGAAACAGAAGCCTAGTTCTTATTTCAGGTTCCTATTAATAAGCTGTTGTAACTCAGACAAGTGAAAATAGTTCCTTAAATGAAGTGTACAGAGATGGTAGCTAAGCAGTATAAGAAATTAGGTATCAATCCATTTTACTAAAAAAGAAAGTGGAGTCAGACAGTTGAGTAAGAGTATGAGGTAAATGAAAATTACTGTTATTATTTTCAATAAGGCTGTCAAATTCTTAAAAGATCTTTTCAGCTACAGACATTTTGGTATATTTACAAATTCTCATTGTAATGAACAAGTAGTAATTTGTATCCTTATGTTGGGATATCAGTAAAAGGCAGAGAAAAGCAGCACTTTGCAAATTATTTTCTAGGCTGCTTTTAGAAGGTTTGCCCACAGACAGAAAGGGATTGCAGGGAATCTCGAAGCAATATCTGATGTAAAATTTTATAGTTAAGGCAATATATAACAAGATTGATAAATATCCCTATGTAGTTTGAATGGTAATTATATACTAAAGAATATATTTTTAAAAATTCATCAACAGAATAAAAATAATAAGCATAAAGGTATTCATGCAGCAAGAACCATGATAGCAGAAAACTAAAAATAAGATCTGCCTAACATTAGTGGAATAGTTAAGAAAATCGTGATATTTCAGTTAAATGAAATACCATTCAGCCATTAAATCTATAATACTAAAAAATATATATCTTGGAAGCTAAAGAGGGTTAGGCTTGGTGAGTACTTGGATGGGAGACCACCTAGGAAGACCAGGTGCTGTAGGCATAAAAAAATAAAAAATAAGGGGTTGTAAGCTGACAAGGTCCTTGTGATCTGTGAGGTCAACCAAGGGTTGCCTTGCCTAAAAAAAATAAACGAATGAATAAATTAATTAATTAATTAATTTAAAAAAATTTTAAATATAATAGTAAGGATTTTAAATATATACAAAGATGACACAAGCTGATATTCAAAAATTGATATAATAATTTTTTCTTTTAAAAAAATGTAATGCTACCTTATATTGCTTTATAATAAGTAAGCATTTGTAAATTTGTAATTGAAGCACAATTCTGACATATTTCATTTGTTTAAAATGTTAAGTATAATAGATATAGTGCTAACATCTTTACATACATTCCCCATTCCTGTCAACCCCACCCCGAGATATCCAATAATAAGAATTCAGGGCCTATCCTACTACATCCCTCACTACGCTGATGTACAAACACATACATGTGAGAGAGAGGGTCTTTTTTTATCTACCATTATTATACCATACTCTATATTTTACACTGAAGATTGTTTCTCCCCTTAATAACATGCCACTGCATCCCTCTAAGCCAATATATAGCTGTAATTCGTTTTTCTAGTAATCGTTCGCAGTAAGAATTAGCATGATTAATCCAGCCATTTTTCTACTGAGGAACATTCAACTTATTTCCAGTTTTACCACTACAAGAAAAAGCTGCCTGGATGTACATATCGTTATACCTTACATTACAGTGTGTTTGATCCTGCAGGATACATGCCCATAGCTGGGGTTGCTAGGCTAATGACATATCCCTTTTTACATTTTTAACAAATACTTTAAAATAGCTTTCCATAAATGTTCTACATCTACCTTCCCATAGCAATATACAAATGTTTGTTTTCCCAGATTGTCACCACTACTGAATGTTATCAACCTTTTAGTCTTGCAATTGGACAAGTGAAAATCGTAACTCAAATATGCATTCCCTTGAATGCTAACGAGGTCAAGCCTTTCTCCTTATCATTTGCATTTTAGTTTCTATAAATATGAACTTTCCTTTCTATTGTGTTATTTTTCTAATCAGTTTGTGGGAGTTCTTTGAAAATTGGAGGTATTAAGTTTTTACCTGTCATATATACTGTGTCTGTTTGACTCGGTCTATTTCTAGTCTTTTGATTTCTTTATTATACATTTTTCCATTCATAGATCTTTTTAAATTTGTATGTCTATTGATCATTTCTTCATTGCCTTTTTTCCCTGTCTTAATTTCTGATCTCTGCTCACTCACAATGTTACAAAAACATTTTCCTAATTTTCTTCTAATATTCATAAAGATTTCATTAATCTACTTGGTATATATTTTATAGATGGTATAAGGTAGGAGTTTATATTACCTTACTTCCAAGTGGATATCAAATTATACCGACATTTAATAATCTTTTTCCTTTGAAATTGTAATGCCAGCTTTTCCAATATTAACTCCTCCTCCATTCTTGGATACATGCTGAGAGTCTTTACTATGTTCAATTGTTCTAGTTATTATTGCTTATGACATTGACATGCTGTTTTAATTACCATAAAATTATTATAAGTTTTATCTGGTAACACAAGATTCCTTCCCCCTGATTACTGTTATTCTGAAACATAAATTCTGTTATCAAATCTTATTCACTTCTTCTTCTACCTAAATTTTAAAATAATTTTTCCAATTCCAAAAACATCTTTCTTTAGATTTGGATAAGAATCATTTTGCATGTAAATATATTTTGGGGAAATCATGACATTTGTGTAATACTGAGTCTCCCCAAACAGTACATGGCATGTTTATTCAGATGTCATTTCATGTCCTTCAATAAAATGTTAAGTTCCTTATCCTTACTGCTACCATCCTAGGAATTTCAGAGCTTTGTTATCCATTTGTAATGAGTAAGAAGCTGCTGCTTTATATATACTTTATGTTCTATTCCTACATACCTGTTCCTACATGTATAGAGAAGAGCAGCTCAGGAGGTGGCCCAGGCCAGATATATGCCAGGAAGCACCTCGTCCATCTGGGAGTCATATTATACACAGTTTGACTACCGGGTGAGGAATAGTACAAAATGCTCAGGCATGAACACACACCTCATTCATTATGCCCGACGTTCCCAGGCTGCCAGAGCAGCCTGGTTAAGTATTGTCCTGGCCGTGTTTCTGTGCCTCCAGAATGGGGAAATTTTCCAGAAGCCCCTAGAGTCTTGCTAACAAGCCCTAAACTGACTATGGCAAATGTTCACATCATCACTTATTAAAGTCTCTTCTGTTGGTTTTGAAGCTATTGCTTGTGTGTGTGTGCGTGCGTGTGTGTGTGTGTGTGTGTGTGTGTTTCTAATATAAAGCCATTTTTAGAATCTACCTTAGGGGAAAAAATCAGCACTCTAGACATAAATCGATTTTTTAAAAAGATGAAAGAAATTTAACTTAAATGTCTAAAAACAGAAATGGTCGAATACATTATGACACATTCATATAGAGGAAACTGATATATCTATACAAGAGTCTCATTAAGCCTATATAAAAGATAATTCAAAGAGTATTTCCTGACATTACAAATGCTTGTGCTAGCATATTAAGTTCAATACACAGCTTTCAAAACTACATATTTAATTTGATATTATTTTTGGAGATAACAGGAGAGACAGAAGAGGTGGGAACTACATATATATCAATATGATATGTGTAGAAGGAACAAAGTGAAGGAATTATACCTCCTTTTTTTCCAGATTTTCTACAATAAACATACTCAGATAGAAAAAGATAAACCTTATTTAAAAGATGCACTGTTTTCGCCATTCATACTTATAAGATAGGTAAATTGATTTTGCCTTTCATTTTGTCATTTTTGTCCTCATTTATGATACATATTAGTTTCCTAGGGCCGCCATAACAAAGTGCCACAAACTGGGTGGCTTAAAACGACAGAAATTTATTTTCTCACAGTTCTAGAGGCCGGAAGTCTGAAATCAAGGTGCCGGCAGTGCCACATTGCTTCTAAAGGCTTTTTGGGGAGATCCTCCTTGCCTCTTCTAGCTTCCAATGGTTGCCGGCAATTTTTGGCATTCCTTGGCTTATAGATACATCACTCCAATCTCTGTCTTTATCTCCACATGGCTCTCATCCCTGTGTCTGTGTCCAAATTTCCCTCTTCTTATAGAGAAATCAGTCCTTGGATTAGGGCCCATTCTAATCAAATATGATCTCAAATATGATCTTTACTTGATTCCATCTGCAAAGACTCTGTTTCCGAATGAGGTCCAATTCACAGGTTCTGGGGGTCAGGACTTCAACATATCTTTCTTTAGGAGGACACAAGTCAACCCATAATATCCCACCCTCTGGCTCCCCAAACATCATGTTCTTCCCACATGCAAAATACATTCACCCCATCTTAACCTTACCAAAAGTCTCCTCTTTCTCTCCCCACTTGCTTTCCCTCTCTCCTAAATTTTTGTGGTTGATTCTATAACCTAGATGTGAGCATGACTTCAACACAACCAGTGCCCAAGTAACCAGACCTTTATCAGGCTAAAATTAAAGCAGAATAGACCAATCAATCCACCCCTTCGCTCCCAAACAAAATCCCTATTTCTGTCAGTGATAAGAAGTCCTCACTTGGCTGAAGCCCTCATCTCTCTCAGGAGCTGTGGAACAATTTTATCAAGTGTGTTCTGGGCCAACACAAACAATGTGGCTCTGCCTTCCAGGCCACTGAGCAGTATTTTGACTATTTGGTCCCCAAGCAGTGATCCCTAATTTTAAAATCATGCCGTTCAGTTCAGTGTTTCCATGTGTGCAGAAAAATTAATATCTCCCCTTCAGGATGGAAGTGATAATTCACAGTTCAGCCTTGACAACAGCATGAGCTAATTAACCAACCTTGGAAACAAAATAGAGCCATTTTTATTTTATTTTAAACCTGTTTATATGATATACATAGCTGCTAAGGCAGTAATCACCACTAAGAAATTGTTATAAACATAAATTGGCAGAGCAGTTGTTTAACCCACAAGTAAGCAAGTTTTCAGAATGATTTGGTTTTGAAACAAATCAAAGTTGTCGAGGCAAAAATTACATGCAGACATGCTGAGGCATTGATGCAGAGCCAGAAAGACAAAGTTTCTGGCAATTAAGGGAACAGACCACAAGGTTGCATTGAAGTCATAGATCCCAAGGTTGATGGAAATGTAGTGTAATAGAAGGAAGAGAGAACTCTAAGTCATAAAGCACTAAACTCCACCAACTGCACCGGTTCTGTGTGCCCTTGTGTGAGCGAGGCTGTCCTCCGCGCAGGACCAGCTTCTTGATTTGCAGAACCCGATGCAAAATGAAAATGGAGGGCCCCTTGTTCATAAATTATTAAGAATTTCAAAAACATTGCAACAGAGCATTAAACCAAACACAGGGCCCTTCTAAGCACGAGACCCTGTGCTACTGCGCAGGTTCTACCTGTCTCCAGGTTTCAATCTTTTAATCAGTGAAACAGGGGGAAAAAACAAAATTATATTTTCCTTACCTCCTTCATGGGATGATTGCAATGATAGATTAAGATAACATCTGTAAAAATGTTTCGCAAATGTGAAAGCGCTTTACCCAGAGCAGAGGCTATAGAAAGTCTGGAAACACAAGTAGGGGGTCTCCTGGACACCTCCTGCCCACTTATAGGAATTTAATAAGGGATAGCCAAATACTTCACCTATACGTAGTGCTTTATAAATCACTAAATTGCGATGGAGCTCATGCTTAACAGTTTTCACTGAATTAAAACAAACCAGTTTGCTAAATGCAGTGTGGTTTCCTGGATTGGATCCTAGAACGGAAAAAGGAGATCAGTGAAAAATCTGGTGGAAACCCTAGAACGGCAGTCCCCAACCTTTTTGGCACAGGAACCGGTGCGCCTATGAAAATCTAATGCCTGATGATCTGAGATGGAGCTGAGGCGGTGATGCCAGCGCTGGCGAGAGGCTGAAATTCAGATGAAGCTTCTTTCGCTCACTTGCCCTCTGCTCACCTCCTGCTGTGCGGTCCGTTTCCTAACAGGCCATGGTACCGATCGGTGGCCCTGGGCTTGGGGACCCCCTGCTCTAGAATTTAGTTAATAGTGTTATGCGCTGTTAATGTCTCAGTTTTGACAAATGTACCACGGTTGTGTGTGAGATGTTTAAATTAAGGGAAGCTGGGTAAAGCTTCGGCAGGAATTCTCTGTACTATCTCTGCAAATTTTCTGTAAACCCAAAATTATTCGAAAATAAAAAGTTTATATTTTAAAAAAAGTGAAACTAGTCCATTTGACAGACTGGGAGGAAATGATCGTTCTTATTTTCTTAAAGGCAAAATAATAAGATTAGCTTCTGTGTTAGAATATGGAAACCTGTCCTATTATGTAGACAGTTGTTTTAAATTACATATACTGAAATAGATGATAGTTAGATAGATAGATAGATAGATAGATAGATAGATAGATAGATAGATAGATAGATAGACAGACAGACAGACAGACAGACAGATAGAGAGCCAAAGGGGCAGGGGAGAAAACAGACTGGATAAATAGAAATGACTTGAAATTTTGCTGCATGCACTCAAAGATTTTACTTATTTCTAATTTACTCAGAGGTTTTACTTCGATTCCAAAATCTTCTTCCTTTTGCAGATATCACTCCATATTCTTTCCTTGTTAACATTTTTTATGACTGCAAGAATAATTCATGTTCGTTCTAGAAAATTCATAAAACTACCATCCGCCAAAAATTCTCTCCCTGAGAAGTAGACATGATCAACATTTTGACTCAGACTCATTTTTATCACTCTCTCCTGTGTGCATGTGCATATGAACATACAATATACTTTAGAATAGAAGCCATTAAATATAAACCAGCATTTCCAAAATTATATTCCATGGAAAATTGAGATCCATGGGCAAAAAATGGGGGAATGTATCATACACTATCCTCCCTCGTGCAGATTCACTCTGCGTAGTATAGTGAAAGCTGTGAGAAGTCCTGCATAACTTTTTCAACTCAGATTTCTCAATGCCTGAATTCTATTATTATCCAACAGAATACTCCTTGGGAAACTGGTATAAATAGCTCTGTTCTAAATCTTTTTCACTTACGATGTTATGAGCATTTTCTCATGTTACTAAATATTAATTGCAAATATCATTTTAATGACTACAAGTATTACAACATCTGAGCATTCCATTATTTATTATACCAGCAGTAGACAAAAAAAAAATTCAAACAGATCCAGATAGCAGATATGTGGGACTGCAGGCCATATGGCATCTAGAGCACGAAAGGAGCCATAGATGTTACGTGCAGTTGTGTTCCAATAAAACTTTCATATAATTTTCACGTGTCATGAAATATTATTCTTTTGAATTTTTAACCATTTAAAAATATAAAAATTATTCTTAGCTCACAGGCTGCACAAAAACAGATGGCAGGCCATAGTTCACTAACCATGTTTTTCTCCCCAATTTAAAAAAATGTTGTATCACACATTTGGAAAAATAAATTGTTGCCTGAATGTCTGACCACTTCCGTTAGACAAATTCCTAAAAAATTCCTAGACCTGGACAACTAAGCCAAGGAATAAGAATATCTGGCAGTGAATCCATATTGCTAAATTGCTCTATAGAAAAGATGGACAGTGCTCAACAGCAGTGTTCAAAAGTGTCTGTCTCACTGCAAACAGGCCAGTTTTGACTATTATCATTTTTTAATGTTTGATAATTTGATAGATGAAAATTAGTATCATGTTTTTCTCTGCATTTCTGTGATTGCTGTTGTGTGCACTTTTCCTGTTTGTTACTGAAATATTGTTTGTTTTTTAAAGTCATGAGAGTTCTTTATCTACTAGCCATATTAATTCTTCCAATACTTGGCAAATATTTTCCCAATTTGTTGACATTTTTATTTTATTTTGATATTTTGGGTTGCGGAGATGATGTTAAATTTTATAAATTGATTATAGATTAAATATAGATATATATCATTCATTGATGTTGATTTATAAATCTAATAGCACATCTATTTTGGTTTCTTCCTTTGCTTTATGCATGGAAACTCACTTCCTACTTGAAATCATTTGAATAGTCAACCAAATTTTCTTCTAGATTTTATTATACTTTTGTATCTTAGATCATTGACAACTCTTCATATCATCTGTATTCACTTAGTGTGTGGTGTGAGGTGAGGTACTGAACTGTTTCTTTTCTAAAACTTTTTTTTTCCGAATTTGATTTTTCCATTTATTACATAACCCACCTCTTCCCCCACTGATTTGTTAATGTTCTCTTATGTAAATACTGGGGTCTAAATAGGGGTAAAAAATGGGAACTAATGAGGGTAAAAGTGGGGGGCATTTCTAAGCCATCCTATTCATCTGTCCTTTCTTACAGTAGCTCAACACCATCTAAGCTACAGTGTCCCCCTTATCTGCGGTTTTGATTTCCATGGTTTCAGTTACCGTGGAAATATTATTGGAATGTTAACTAGAAGATTCCAGAAGTAAACAATTCATAAGTTTTAAATTGCATGGCATTCTGAGTAACATGATAGAATCTCGTGCCATCCCACTCTGTCCTGCATGGGACATGAATCATCCCTTTATCCAGCACCTCCAAACTGTATACACTACCCCATCCATTAGTCACTCAGTAGCCATCTCGGTTATCAGATCAGCTGTGGCAGTATCGAAGTGCTTGCGTTCAAGTCACCCTTATTTTACTTCATAATGGCCCCAAAGTGCAAGAGTAGTGATGCTGGCAATTCGGATACGCTAAAGAAAAGCCACGAAGTACTGTCTTTAAGTGAAAAGGTAAACGTTCCTGACTTAAATAAGGAAAGAAAAAAATCATATGCCGAGGTTCCTACAATCTACAGAAAGAATGAAGCTTCTATCTGTGAAATTGCCTAATTCGTAAATTAAACTTTATTATAGATACGTGTTTCTAAGAAAAAAAACATAGTATATCTAGGGTTCAGTACTATCCATAGTTTCAGGCATCAACTTGGGGCCTTGAAACGTATCCCCATGAGTAAGGGGGACAACACCTGTTAGTGTTAAAATGTCCGATAAAAGACCACTCCACTTTATTATTTTTAGTTCTTACTTCTCAGAAGAAATTAAAGGGCATCTTGGGAGTATTTAAGTTAGGAAAGTCAAACCCAGCATATAAGTGAATCATCTATGCAGAAACCACGCAGAGATCATTGACATCAAGTTTACTAAGAGAAAAGAACCAGATGCAAACTAAAAAAAAAATGATCTGAGAGCAAGAGTGGCAGACACACACTGTGTTGGGAGAAATTGTCACCCCATTTATTTTAGGCCTATAGATAACAGTCAGTCAGTTCCTGATTCTTCCAAGGAGATCTATAATAAAAATGTCGCTAGAACTCCATGGATCATTAATCTCATATTAGCTATGGATTTAGCCTTGTCCCTGACCAAATGCATTAGCAGAATCTTAACAGAAAATGTGCTGTTTATAAAGAGCATCTCTCTCTGCCTTCCCTGGTCGCCTTCCCTGGTCACCTTCGTTGGATGGGCTGTAAACACAAAAAGCCTCAAAAGTGTGTCAGCAGGAGGAAGAAACCCAGCGGCCAAACCTCAGATGGATGATGTAGACCTGGATTGGCAGACTACCCCCCACGAGCCAAATCTAACGTGTAACCTATTTTTGTACGTAAAGTTTTATTAGAGCAATGCCGTGCTATTATTTTCTCTTATTGTCTATGCAATGGCAGAATTAAATAATTGCAACAGAGCCTCTATGGCCTGCAAAGCTAGAAATATTTACCGTCTGGCCCTTTACAGAAAAAGCTTGCCACGTATCCTGGGACATCAGCTTCCCTAACTCCCCAGACGTGCAGGCCCCTGCAAGTACGCCTCACCGACTGTAAAGGCAGACTCTTATTTCTCCTCAGTTTCACCTCAGTAATTTTGTCTGCTTTTAATTAGAATCAAACCCAGACCTCAGCCATTCACACAGACCAGAGGATAATGCAGTCACAACTTTTAATTTCCCTCCACTAGGCTGCAAGCAGCTCCTAAATTCAATCTGATTGTCAAGGCCTGAGAAATGCTCAAGCTGGGACTAAAAAAAAGAAAAAATCGGGATAAAACAGCTAAGAAAAGGGCACGATGCCTCTTTTGTTGTGCTATTTCTGGTGTATAAGAGAAGCCTAGACGAAGGTGAAAATATCAATGTGGAAATGTCCAAGTTTGGGGATCTCCAAAATAGATGCGTTATTTTTAAGTACATTTCCGGTGTCAATCTGAAACCTCTTCAGGTAAGAGCTGAGACATTTACAGGCCTTTGCTATAAGCGAGATAATTGCTGGCCACAGGCCAAGTGGTTCGGTTCCTGAGCCATAAATTGAGTGACACTTTGTACCAATAATCTTGTGTTTCCAGAGAAGCATATGAGAACAGAAACAAAGCAAATGATAACAATGTTCCTAGTCTCATAGGCGTTTCAGACTTCAGGGTCCAAAGCAGGAAAACTGTTTTTCAAATCATTTCCTAAAACCTCAGCCACGAATGTGAACAAAATTATAGAAACACTTCATTTATTCTGCTTTACTAGAAAATGAGATATTCCATATACATAAAGTTTCCAGATAAAGATATTTGAAGTTCAGAACTCTTTGGGTCATAATCACTTTGGAAAGAATTTTTTCTAAAATGTATTACTTTATTTGGACTATATGCAGAACACAAGGTTTTTCAGTGGCCACAGGCCAACATTTTGAGCATTTAAGGCTCTGTAAAGAACCATCCCTACCCTAGAGAAGTTGATAGTCTAGGTGTCAGCAAGCATTTTCTGTAAAGGGCTAGATAATAAATATTTTAGGCTTTGTGGGCCGCACATGGTCTTTGCTGCATGTTCTCTGAGTGTGGAGAAATAAATTCTAGCTGGGAACATTAACCTCTTTGGAGGATCTGAGTTGAGTCCTCAAAGCATGAGTAACACTCTTTGTTTTCAAAGGTAAATATACATCCATGATACATAAAGAACTCTTACAACCCAACAACAAAAAGACAAACAACCTAACTGAAAATGGGCAAGGGACTTAAACAGACATTTCTCCAAAGAAAATGTACAAGCAGTGAACAAGTACCTGAAAAGATGTTCATCATCATCAGTCATCAGGGAAATGCAAACCAAAACCACAATCAGATGCCACTTTACACTCACTAGGGTAGCTATATTTTTTTAAAAAAATGAAAAATAACAAGCGTTAGAATGTAGAGAAACTGGAACCCTTATACATTGCTGGTAGGAATGCAAATTGGTTCAGCTGCTATGGAAAACAGTTTGGCAATTCCTCATAAAGTTTAGCATAGAATTAGCATATGACCCAGCAATCTCACTGCTAGATATATATAAAAATGAATTGAAAAGGGCACTCAAACAAGCTTTTGTACATGCACGTTCATGGAAGCACAATTCACAGTGGCCAAAAGGTGGAAACAGCCCAAATGTCCCATCAGCTGATGAATGGATAAACAAAATGTGTGATCTAACCATACAATGAAATATTATTTGGCCATAAAAAGGAACGAAGCTCTAATATATGCTGTAATGTGGATGAATCTCAAAAACATTATGCTTAAGTGAAAGGAGCCAGTCGCAAAAGGTCACATATTGTAATAATTTCATTTCTATGAAATGTCCAGAATAAGTAAATCCATAGAGATGGAAAATAGATTGGTGGTTCCCAAGGGTGGTTCCCAAGAGAATGGGGAGTGCCTGCTTAACAGGTAGAGGCTCTCCTTCTGGGGTGCTGGCAGTCTTCTGGAACTAGATATAAGTAGTGATTGCGCAACACTGCGAATGTACTAAATGCCACTGAGTTGTTCACTTTAAAATGGTTAGTTTTATGTTATATGAATTTCACCTCGATTAAAAAAATAAGTAGAAAAAAATAAATTTACAGGGCGGTCATCAAGTCAGGGATTATAGATGCTATTTTACTCTAGTATGACATAATATCAACAAGCCATTTTTATGTAAATGTACCTGTGCTTCTGCAGTTTTTGGCCACCTTGTATATATTGCTTTTTTATGGTTAAAATGATAGACGTTTATTGTAAGATTCAAGGCATAAAGAAAAATGTCATAATGACAGCTAAAATGTATTAAGACCTGGCCATTTGCTAATGCCGTGCTGAAATGAAACAATCAATACATGTATGAATACTCATAAGGATTCTGTGAGCCAAACACTGTGTCTATGCCCAATCTAAAAGACGAAGAAATAGAGGCTGAAAGAGATTAAGAAAACAGGCCTAACAATAGGAAGCCAGTAAATAGCAGAGCCAGAACTGGACTCCCACAATCCGCCCCCAGAAGTCTGGCTTTGAAACACTGCTTTCCATTGCCTAGAAAGAAGCGATGGCATCTTCCCTAACTCCACTCTCTAGAGGAAATCACCGTGGACTAAACATTTTCAGATACTTTTTTAAAAAATGAAAGGAAGATCCCACTCTAGTCAATATTCAAAACACACCTTTTAATATATCATCAGCGTGTTTTCATCTCTATACACTTATTTTATTCTTATTACTGGCCGCATGATATGCCATTGCATAAATATACCATCATTTAGTTACCCAATCCCCTAGTTTTGGGCACTTAAGTTGTTTCCATTTTTTCACTTTACAGTGTTGCAATAAAACTCTCGATATCTTCGTTCACTTGCTTGGTAACGTTGTCAAAATAAATTTGTAGAAGTGGAATTGCTTAGGCAAAAGATATGCCTCTTAGTCACTTCGATGAATGTTGCAGAATTGTCCACCCCAACTTTGTATGGATTTAGATTTCTACCACTAGTGTGTGAGAGGGCCTCTCTGCTCACACTGTCTCTCAATCGCGGGCATTGTCAGTCTTTTTAGTCTCTTGACCAACCGATAAGTCGAAATGTATATCTTATTATTTTACTTGGCATTTCTTTCATTATTAACAAAATTGAGCATAGATCGATAAATGTATTGGCCATTCGAACTGGTTTTAAGAATCGATTCTTTACATCCACGTGTCGCCCATTTTTCTGTTGAGATGTTTTATTGATTTATAAGACTCTGTTACATGAGAGCTAATAACCCCTCCATATTTTTTTCTGTCATATGTGTTGCAGCTTTTACCATGGGTTAATATTTGTCTTTTAACTTAGGGTATTTTTGGTCACCTATTAGGTTTTTTATGGTTTTTTTTTTCTTAATGAAGTCAAATCTCTCAATATTTTTAATGTTTCTGGTTCCAGCGCTATTCCTTAAGGGGGATTTAATGTAAAAATTATGAAAATATTTTCCTAGTGTGATTTATAATAAGAAATACATATTTCATCTTCCTGTTTCTGGCTAGGAGCTTCTAAAACCCTTGGAATTTCTTAAGTGGTAAGAGCAACAAAGGTGTCTTTTGTTTTGTTAATGAGGTACCTTTTAGAAGCTAGGGATGGGCTGGTTGCCAGGACAACCAACCTGCGGTTAGAGGGTGGGAACTTTCAGTCCCACCTCCTGACCTCTGCGGAGGGGAGAGGGCCTGGAGGTTGAATTAATTGCCAATGGCCAATGATTTAATCAATCAGACCTATGTAATGAAGCCTCCATAAAAATCCAAAAGGACAGGGTACAGAGAGCTTCCAGATTAACGAACTCATGGAGATTTGGGAAGAGTGACGCTCCTGAAGAGGGCATGGAAATTCTACACCCCATACCTTACCCTCCACATCTCTTCCATCTGACTGTTCTTGAGTTATATACTTTTATAATAAACTAGTAATCTAATAAGTTAGATGTTTCTGGTTCTGTGAGCTGCCCTGGCCAATTAATCAAACACGTAGAGAGGGTTGTTGGAATCTCTGATCTATAGCCGGTAGGTCAGAGGCTCAGGTGACAACCTGGCCTTTCATCTGGAGTCTGAAGGGGGAGGAAAAGTCTTGTGGGACTGACCTCTTACTTGTGGGATCTGACACTGTCTCCAGGTAGATAGTGTCAGAATTGAGTTGAAGCGTAGGACACCCAGCTGGTGTCAAAGACTTGCTTGGCAGTCTGGAAACTCACACCCCCACACACACATTGAAACTGGGTGTCAGAACCCTTTACCTGTTTTTCTAGGAAGGTTTTACTTTTCCCGTTTAAGTCTTAGTCCACCTGGAATTGATGTTTGTTTAGGGTGAAACTTAGAGCTCAAACTTTAGAAATGTGGAGGACAGCACATGAGATTATCTCTGAATTTGTTTTTTGTTTAATTGGTTGGTTGCTTGGTTGGTTGGCTGGCTGGCTGACTGGCTGGCAGGTTGGGTAGTATTTTGAAATTTGGTCTTGTTTTTGGAGGAATGAGCTTTTTGCTTTTATTCAAACTTTTTCAGTTATCTTTGTGATTATGTTGCTGTGGAGAATGGTTTTAACTGCAGATTCATAACAGAATTGATTCAAGAGTAGTGTTCAGAGCCTAATATTGTGCCCCCTTTCCTTTCCATGATGTCTCTTATGATTCCAGACTTGGTCCAGTGGGGACTGGAACCAGAGTACACAGCTATAGATGTGAAGAAAATCAAGATCAAGTCAAAGAAAAGGAAGTGAACATGCCTGAGTGGAGACACCATGATGACTTGTGCACTGACAACACTTACCGAAAATCCAGGTACCCTTTCCTCTTGCCTTTCTTCGTGTCCCTTGACTCTACAAATCTATCTCAAGACCCTTGCCAGAAAGCTTTCCGCCGGCCGCCTCTGACCGCCTCCACGTAGCTTAGAGTTGTTCTGTCCAAGTCAGTGGTGACTGTCCATATATAGCTGTCGAGCACTTCAAATATGCCTAGTGCCCTTGAGGAAATGAATTTTTTATTTAAATTTATTTAATTAAAATCGAAATCTAATTAATTTAAATTTAATTAACTTAAATATAAAAATAAATGCTTAATTCAGTTACTGGGAAATTTTTAAGTATGCTTGGAACACCTTGGGCATGTGAATCTACTTTTTCAACTGTGATTTTTTTGAAATCTAAATGCAAATTAAGTATGTAGAATAAAAATTTAGCATCCCGAGATGTGCTTCAAATGTAAAATACACGCCAATTTGAGGATTCGGTATGGAAAAAAAAAAGTGTGTGTTCTCATTGATAATTTTTATATTGATTACATTTGGAAATGAGAATACCTCACATGGATTGGGTTAAAGAAAATAGATTATTAAAGTTAACTTCACCTATTTATTTTGAATGTGTCTACTAGAAAATGTAAAATTACAGCCGTGGCTCATATTGTATTTTGATTGGAGAACATCGGCTTAGAAGTTGAGTTCTGCAAACAGAACCTGGTTTGAGTCTCCACTTAGTAGGTTTGTGAATTGGGGCAAATAGGACAACTTTCTGAGTTGATTTTGCCATCTATGGCTTGCAGGGGTCTCTGTTAAGCTTAAAAGAGATAAATAAGGCAGTCTGTACAATGAATGGCATTGAAAAGCTCAATAAATGGTTATTCATTTTGATTTTTTTTATAATTATGACTCTTCCTGGTGCGGGCATTAAAATGTTTCCTCCTGCTCTGACCTGCTACAGTAACCTCTCTAATTAAAAATTATCTTACCTTGACCCAGGATGGTTATCTAATTTGTGGGGTTCAGTGCAGAAGGAAAATGTGGGGGAAAAAATAACAGGAAAACGTGCTCTTAAAGTTATTAAGGTAAAAAGTTTTCCTTTGTTGACGGTTTCTCTCTCAATCTGTGGTGGTGGTTTTTATTTGCTGTTCAATACCAGGTTCCCTTGGGGGTGTCCACAGGGTACTCTGAAGGTGAATGCAGATCCTCACCAGTCACCGGGGAACCCTCGCCTTGAAACTTGGTGGGGTCGCACACATGTGTGCACAACCCACTGGCCGCCACCCTCCCCCTGCAGTACGCCACCAGGGCGCTGTAGATGCGCTATGTCTGACTAGAAGCAGGAAAGTCAATCTCCCCTTCCCATGGGACCGCAACCCACAATGGACCCGAATGCCACCCCGGGATGAAAGGCTCTCCTCCTGGTCACACTCAGCACCCGGATGGTGGTAGGTGAGGGTGTACCCTTCTCCCCAAGCCCCACCTCCACCTGGTCCTGGGCTATGATGACCAGCGCCAGCCCCACCCTGAGATGTCACAGGCTGCACTGCCAAACCCAGCACCCAGCTGGAGGCGGACAGCAGAACCCGGCTTCCCCTTACATTGTAGCAGTTATTGCCCAAGCAGAGGGAGGTGACAGTTGCTGCGCAGGGAGGAGTGGGGAAGGGCAGGTAGCTCCCGAGCCCCAGGGAGGTGGCAGACGGTGGGAGGTGGGGCTGCACTTGAACCAAGGCACCTAGTGCCCAGCGCATGCTCCACGGAAATTCACTTACACAACCCAAAGTCAAAGGTAGAATTACTAAGACTTTCAAGATGGTAACTACAGAGCATTAAATCCCAAACGTGGGGCCCTTCCGAGAGCAGAACCCCGTAAAACTGCACTGGTCGCACATCCATGAAGCCGGCCCTGACTTGACCGTGCAGCAGACATGGCAAGTGCCCTAAGTCGCTCCCATCGGATCTCTTTTGTCGATTCTGTACACTCTTCGCCTGTCTTCTATGGGCTTTGCTTCCGAAGGCTGGCGTCTACAACTTTCCTTGGAACACTGGCCCCTCAGCCTCAGAAGCCACTTCATTCTCCTGTCCTGAGAGCAGAAGCGTATGTGAGTATGGACACCTGCGCCTCTTGCCTGCAGGGTAGACATTCTCTAAGGCTTCATTCATCCTCCAGAGCTCCCAGGGATCAGACTGAGGCTGCGGCTTCCCCTTCCTGCACCCACCCTCCTGGCCTTCCTTAGGGAAGGAAGCACTTCCTGGGAGCACTTCTGGAGGAAATCGCTTGCTCTCAAGTTCTCCTGTCACGGTCTGCTTCTGGGGAACCTCAGTTCAGACAAACCTTTCTTTTACTGCGTTTAGATGATAATATCAAGAATCAAGGACTTCCATGTGCCAGGCGTGCTGCTGGGCACTTCATCCTGTTAAAAAGAAAAACCACAGGCCCCAAATGGAGTCACTTATGCTAGGCCATGTCACCAAACCGGGGCTTAATACCTACCTTAGTTGCAGTTTTAGCCTTCCCCCAGGAATGTACTCTTAAGGTCTGTCTAGAATTTTCTGGTCAGCATGCCCCAAATGGCACTTATGCTAGGCCATGTCACCAAACCGGGGCTTAATACCTACCTTAGTTGCAGTTTTAGCCTTCCCCCAGGAATGTACTCTTAAGGTCTGTCTAGAATTTTCTGGTCAGCATGAATAAGGTAAGCCCAGGGACCCTCTCCTTTTCTCAGAGGAAGATGAAGCTACCTAATAAGACTTTCTTGTCCTCCAAGGGGAGGTGGCCTAATGTGAAATAATCTTTCCGTTTGTTCATTTGTCTTTCTCTTCTTGCCTCTACAAACCCTTCTCGTAGCCATTTGGAGCACCTTTCTACCTGCTGGATGGGATGCTGCCCGGTTCATGGATCATTCCATGAAGCCAATTAGATCATTCAAATGTATTCGGTTGAATTTTGGTTTTTGACAATCCCATGCAGCAGTTCCTGGGTCTTCCTTGGTGTGAAGCAGAACAACAGACGTTTCTCTTGGAAGGAGAAGCACAATGTAAAAGAGCAGTCATCACGTGCAGAGCAGACTGCTTAAATGAAGGGGGTGGTGTCACGGAGTTTGCAATTAGCGAGGCTCCTGAGACAGAGACTCGCCCAGTCATCAATGCACTGTTTTCGGTGTTATTCAGGCAGTCAGATGGCACTCCCTAGAATTTACAGATTTCATTTGCTGCCTTTAAGCCAAAATATTCTTAAGATAAACATAAAGCCCCGCTTAGACATGACCATATGTGACTCCGAGGAGCGGAATCATTTATTTTGCTCTAATGAAGTAAGTGAAAGAAACTCCACTGGGGAAAAAAAAAATACACTAAACGCAAAGGGACAGTGACCTTTTTCTTTCTTTTAAAAACCAGATTTTATTCAGATGAGTAATACCAGTTATTCTGGAAAGAACAAAAGAGAAAAAAAGTCCTGTCTTTTAACTAGTCAATTGGATCATCCGAGAATTTCTTTGATTCCTGAGAGTCTACTTGAATTATAGAATTATGTCTCAATGTTCTTCGCTCCTATCATCATCATCCTGGCATTTTCTTCTTTTAAAATGAAAGCCTGACTTCTCCCTTTTCAACACCAAAATTTAGCAGCCGTACCCACATGAAGGTAAAAATGCTGAACAAAACGTTTTTAAAAATTAGTCATAGGTACATTTTATCTAAATGATGACAACTTACAAAAGTGTGTTATGCTCATTTAATAAGTCTTTATTTTAGGAAAATTGGAACATATAATCCCATAGAAACAGTATGATATGAGGTGAAGATGATCAAAAATCCTACTGAATGCACTGGGTAGCAAAATATAACATAAATACATAGTGTCATTATAACTCCAACTAATTTCCATGTATTTCCGTGGGACATTTATCCAGAGTACACACATGATAAGCCCTAAATCTGGCTTCTTGGCACTCACATCCTGAAACAAAAGAGTTATAAGTGATGCAGTAGATAGTCCAAGGCAAAAAAAAAAAAAAAAAAAACCAACTTCTTTAATCATTTATTTACCCGAGGGTATTAGGTAGATGTTTTTACTTATTTGAATACATATTGAATTTTCAAGGTTTGAAATTCAAGGTTACTAAAAGGCACACAGCAAAAAGTTTCCTCTCACCATGCCCCCACCCACCCAATTCTCCTCCCATGTTTTTAGTTTCTTGTATATTATCCAAAAGTTCGCCCTGCATACCCAAGGAAATGTGAATCTATTTTTTGTCCCTCTCTTTATATCCATATTGTACACACTGGAATCTCCCTGGCTTTTTTACACTTAATGATAATAGTCTATCTTAATCAGAGACTATTAATAAGGTCTTCAAATCTCAAATTTAATTCAGTGTCATAACAGGAGTTTTGCAAAGTGACATCCACTGGACGACCAATGTCCAAATCACCAAAAGCAGATTCCTGGGCCCAGCCTAGGCCTAGAGAAGAAATGTATACACATTAAAGTGTGTGAGCCAAAGGTGTGGGGAAAAGGGCATTGCCTCTGGAGTCAAGTAGATCGTGGCTGGAGTCAAGTAGATCGTGGCTGGATTCAAATCCTGTCTCGGTGTGTGTCCCTTGGTCAGTGAGGATAATGCTGTCTACCTCCATGTCCCTGGGAAGAATAGAGATGAGTTGCATGTTCATGTTGGAAAACAATCTCAGGAACTGGTTTTTGAGCTCGTGGGCACCCAGCACCATCACCTTACAGCTGTCTTCTTGGAAGTCCCAGCAGCCCTTCCCACCAGCCTCACACCTGGCAAAGTAGGGAGTTTCTTTGTGGCTCCTTCCTTTCTTCTCCATTTGTCTTACTCCCTTACCTTCCTCCACGACCCATTACCTTAAAACATCCGTGAGTAAGAGTCCTATGGACAAAATTCTTCCAGCACATTCACTCGGGGTGGGGGGCAGTAACAGGCACAAACACATACATAAAGTACATATTGTGATAAAAACTCAGAAGCAAACAAAGAAGAAATAAAAGGAGAGAACACTTTGTATGTGGTAGCTAGAGAAAACCCCTCTGAGGAGGTGACATTTCAGTGTCACTCAAAGGATGACCAGTTAATATCAGACTAACACTCATGCTGAAAACAATTCTAAATGTTGAAAAAGTTATAGAAAATAACCATTTGAAAGCACTGCACATCGATACAGGCAAGCCAAGCAGTACTAGAAGCTTCGAGAAAAGAGGAAACAAGAGGTGAGCTCCACATTTCCTCCAGCTTTTCCCCAAGAGCAGTTCATACGTACACATGGCACAAGCAGAGAGCTGCCGTGTTACTGAGCTGAAGAGATAGAGGCCACAGTTTGAGTTGCCAAAGTGGCTGGTATTTGAGAGGCAAAGTCTCAGAGAGACTTGGGGCCTCAAAATCTGCACAGATTTTCCCCTCAAGTGATTTGCTGCCTCCTAAACTGTCTATGCGCGAGGGGAGACTCCAGGAGACCCATCAGAAAACACAGGAGCTGAGAGGCTAAAAGCTGGGTAGAGGTTGCAGCAGCCACATGGTGGTAGGAAAACAGAAGTGATAACTCAAACTCTATCAAGGTAGAGAGGCCTTAATAAACACTCAGGCTTGGTAAATATTCCTAGGCCATGCACTAGGACATAGAAATATGCCCTAGGATCGAGGAAAGAACTGAAACAGACCATCCCTCATGAAACCTAAAAACCAAGACTCAGTAGGACCAAGGTGAGCCACTGGCACTTTATTTGCCTACCAAAAGAAAAGCTAACCCTTTTTAGAAGGGGAGAATATCATTCAGAGCCTCTACAATTTTTTACCCACAATATTTAGTATCTAGTAGAAAATTGCAGGCCATGCTAAAAACAAAACAAAAACAAACAAACAAACAAACAAAAAAACAGGAAAAATTGACCAAATCAAGAGAAATAAAACAAGCAATTTAAATAGACTGCTAGGTAATTCTTATATTAAAATCTTAAAATAATAAAGATTAATAGAATCTTAAACTAATTAACATAGGAAAAGATGAAAGTTTTTAGCAGAGACATGGAATCCTGAAAAGTCTACAAGTTCTAGAACTTTCTCCCAAAAAGAAAACAATACCTATGATTAAGAATTCAATAGATACGTTTAATATTAGGTTAGATACAATAGTACAAAGGAAGACAGATGAATAGAAATAGAATATACAAATTGATACACAGAGTATTAAAAGGATAGAAAATACAGAAAAGAGTATAATAGCCATGTTGGATATGGACAGTAGGCCTAATACATGTGTAATTGGAGTCCTGGAAAGAAATGAGATAAGGAGAATGGAACAGAAACAATGTTTGAAGCAAAGTGATAATGGCTGAGAATTTTTCTTTTTCTTTTTTATTTTTCTTTTTATTTTTTTATTTATTTTTTATGGTGACATTGGTTAACCTGCCTAGATAGTCTCCCAGGCCCAACCCTGCTTAGCTTCCTAGATCAGACAGGATTGGGCTTGTTCAGGGTGGCATGGCTACCCTCTGGTAACCACTAGTCTATAGTCTGTGTCCATGTGTCTCTGTTTGTCCTGTTCATTTGTTGCTTTTAGGTTTATATCCCACATATAAGTGATAGCATGTGATTTTCAATTTTTTCTGTCTGGCTTATTTCACTTAACATGATTATCTCGAGGTCCATCCATGTCGTCTCTAATGGCAATATTGCATCTCTTCTTATGGCTGAGTTGTTTTCCATTGTATATATGTACCACAGCTTCTTTAGCCAATCATCTATCGTAGGACACTTCGGTTGCTTCCACGTCCTGGCCACTGTGAGAATTTTCCTAATACTGATGAAACTGATGAGAGATACCAACCCACAGATTCAAGAAGCTCAGTGAATCCCAACCAGAATAAATACAAAGAAAACCACAGTCAAACACACACACACACACACACACACACACACACACACACACACACACACTTATGCATACTTTAGTTAAATTGTTGAAATTGAGGCTTAATAGTGTGTTTTCAATCTCTGCTCAGGACAAACATCTCTAAGGGAAAAGTTGACAGCTGGTGGAGTATATGTGTATCAGATGAGAATGTTTCAATAGAACAAGAGGGTTGCTGTTACATATGAGAGAGACACAGGGCACAGAGAGGGGGAGCAAACAGATGACTGAAGGAGTAAAGTGCTCAAAAAATTATAAGAGGAAGGGATCCATACCTCAAGTGCAGAGGTTGGAGGGACGAGAACCACAGCAACACAGTGGTACGTTCTATATATGTGCGTGTACGTATATTTGTGGAATGTTATTGCAAAAGCGAAGTTATTCTGTACATATTGTTTCATAATTTGCTTTTTTTAACTCTGTGCATTGTGAAGGACTGTAGTAAATTCTATTAGGACCTCTAGCTCTTACCACTTCAGTGCCCACAGCTCAACTTTCCAAGGTCATCCCCTGCATCCCCGTGCCTGAGGCTCTCTCTGGCATTGTAGTTGCTTTGACCACCTGTTGACAGGCTAGAAGTGCCAGGGAATTAATGCCTCCTGGCAGCAGCTCTCAAAAAATGACTGATGGGAGCTGGTATATAAAAATAGCCCAGTTCCCTTGCCCCTTAGCTGAAATAATTCTGAGGTGTAGTTTTATATTGGCTCCTAAAATTTCAGCAGTTGCAGTTAGTGGTATCTAACCTGTTAACCCAATATTGGCTGCCTTTCCATTCCTGACTCACCTTCTACTAGAGTTTCTTTTACCTCCCAAATAAACTACTTGCATTCGAATTCTTTCTCAAGAGTTTCCTAAGGGAATCCAAACTAAGACATCTTTCAATAAAAGGAAGGATGACTAAGGATATCGTAAAGATGAAGGGAGTGAATATAAAGTGTTAGGAAATTGTCAATCATATAATAAGCACTATATGTGTTTGCTATCATTAGTACTATTATTATTATTATTACTACTACTACTACATCTCTATTTTTAATGGTCGGCAACCTCATTATTAATAATTGTCCCAAAATTCTCCTACCTTGTTTCACTAAGGAATAGTTTATTCACCAAGCGACTGGACATCATTTCCATCTCCTGTAGGCTACAACAGGCCTTTACCCTTGGCAATAGTTCTTAGAATTTTAATCGCAGGTATCTGAATTACACTTTTTGTTGTTGTAATCACTCTCCAAAGCCTTCACACTCCTCTCTCACACAGATATGAGGCATGCATTATTAATTAAATGACAACGTTATTACAACCAGTAAGTGAATTACTCCATAGCTCCTGCCTGCAGTAATTAACATCCATCAAAATAAAAGCAGAGGAGTGCGTTGCCCTTATTACAAATGGTTTGATTTCATGGGTTTTTGATCGAATTAAATAGAATCAAACTAACAAGTGGTTGAATTAAGCAAACGTCATCACGCTTATATTGCCTGTATTTGTTCCTAGACATGACTGAACATTAGAGAGTTCATTTTATCGTCAACATATTTTCCTTAACAAACTTCCTCCTTCTCAGTGCAGACCCAAGAATGTGACTGTGTTTTTAAACTGATGAATGGTATTCTCATCAGACTATATTCAGTAGTTGTTTTGCACACAAGAAACTACTTAAAAGTAAGTCAGGAACAACCAATTAAATCTAAAAATGATTCTGCAGCCACTTTACCAATTATAGGCATACCCAAGGAGCAGTTTGTGTGCAAAAATACTCATAAAATCAGAATGGTGTCAGAGTCGGTCGATAGCTATCAATTTTGATTAGTGTAAAGCAAAACGGTAATGCAGGGAAGCGCTGAGCAGACCAGAAACTCAATCAAAGTTTCCTCATGAATAGACAAACAGATTGTCTCTCATAAACACACAGAATTGCATGCAGAAAAATCAGTAAAGAGAAGACAGACCACTCCTCGGAGCTCCCACCAATCCATATCTCCACCAATATTCAGAGCATCATGAATTACAAAAATGTAATGAAATCTATGTTCGTTACAATATTCATGACAGTTATAGACTTCAACAGAAACGCAGACTACTTTTCTTCTTAACCAAAACTCACAAAGACAAAACCTGCCTTAGCTGGAATCTCCCTCTGTTTCTGTTTAGACACGGTTCCCTCGCTCCACTCTGGTGTACGAATCACACACGCATCCGCAGCCATCACTCACAGATTAGCTGAAAGCAGCTTAGATGAACTTGTTCTACTCTAAAGAGCCTGGGATAATCCCGTTTATGGCTGTTGTGCTAGCTAAATCAGAAACAATACCATTTTCCCTCTCAGAGGTGTCCCAATTTGGAAGTTTCTTGACAAGGTATTTCCCCTCATAATATGTAAATGGCAGCCTACTGGATAGAAGAAAGCATGGTTGGATACAATGCCTTTATTCTGGACTAAAGGCAAAGCATCATTGTAGAGCTGAGGTCATTCCATGCTTAAAATTTCCTGAATAATAAAAGAAAATTGTCCCTAAAGAAAAGCAAGTTTCAAACATACAAACAGCTCTTTCATTTCATCGTGGATAATAGAAAAATCAAACTATAGAAATATCAATGATGGAGCAATAGGATCAGGTGGGAAGAAGAACGTTTTAGAAGTCAATAACTTCACTTTGTCCTCAATATAATAGTGTTCGATCTGGCTGTTACCTGCCTCAAAGGGATCTTCTAAGCAATCATCCCATCAAGATGATAAAGTATTGAAAGAGGTTGGCTAAAGGAAGTGGCGGAGGTTCTGTACCTAGAGATATACTACAAGAAAGTTAATAAACACCTCTGCTGAGTGCTATGGACGTTAGTCTTTTGGACCACCTGATTTTTCAACTTACTTTCCAGCCACAGAAAATCTGTGATTCGTTAGAACTTTGAAATCATCTGAAGGCAGTATGCTAATACAAATGCAATCGCATGAAGTGCATCCCGGGAAAATGTGATTGTGTGCAGATGTAAATTTGTAAATGACCAAATCAGAAAAATAGCTTACCAGCTCAAACAATTAAACTATTTCTTGAAAATAGATTCTAGTTAAGAAATACGTGTTCATTGGGGAAAACTTGGAAAACAGATATGGAAAATAAGAAGACAAAATTACTCAATTTCAATGTGTGGTTAACATTTGAGCTTATGTCTTGTGTACAGTTGGATGAATTATGATGACTGTATACACCTAGACAATCTCCACTCAAATCAAGAAGTAGAACATATCCGTCTTCCTCAGAAGGTTCCCTACGGCTCCTTCCAGTCAATCCCCACCTTCCATAGGCAGCTACTGTTCTACTCTCTGTGACTGTAGATTGGTCTTGCCTGTTCTTGAACTTCGTAAAAATGGAATCACACAACATAGTGTTCTTGAGATCCATTCACATTGTTTGTTGCATGTATAAGCAGTTAACCCACTTTTGTTGCTGAGCCATTTTCCACCATGTGACTATAGTAGCATTCCGTTGTATGGCCGTATCACATTTCGTTTGTCTCCTATTGATAGCCGAGGGTGGGTAGAAAGCAGAATGGGTAGTAGAGGAGAGAGCTGATAAGTATCAGTTGTGGCCTCAAGAACAGCTGCAGCGAGGAAGACTGTAGTACTAACTTTCCTCTCAACATTTTCGGCAGGAAAACAGACCAACCAGACTTGTAAGAAGCTGCTCCCAGAACTTACAGGATGCAAGGGCATCCAGATGGCACAAAGGGTGGGTGTTACTGGACGCTTTGGGGCACCAACCGGATCCCCTTTAAGAAGCAAAGCTCTCATTTCCCAACTGTTGGTAGTGCTAGTGGCTGATGGCCACCAGCTGAAGAATGGTGACTCACCAAGGTTACAGACCCTCCCTGGGGGAGCCGGCAGCCAGAGAGTGGTCACATGGAGGACATAAAAGCCAGGACTCCCTTACCTCGGAACAGGGCAGCTCTGCAGGGCCAACTCAGTTGCAGGGTCCCCCCGAGAGATAGACTGAAGCCCCCATTGCCGCTCCTTCAGACCCAGTCACACCCCCTGCACCCCTCACAAGTGTCGCTCGATCAAGCTCCTACATGCAAATGTCACAGTCTCAGCAGTGGTTTCCTCGTGGCATCTGACCCACAACAAGCAAGTTTTGAAGTAAGGTAAAAGCTTTCAATTTTGTTCCTCTGTTTCAAGGTGATTTTGATAATTCTAGGCCTTCTGCATGAACATGTAAATTTTAGAATGAGCTCGTCCATGTCTACCAAAAAGCCTGTTAGCATTTGGATTGGAATTGTGTGGAGTCTGTGGATCAAGTTGGGCCAGGTTAATCTCTTTTTATATGGATATCCAGTTGTTCCAGGAATATATGTGTGTTGAAAAGATTGTCCTTCCCCCCATCGTGTCATCTGCATGATGTTGAACAGAAGTTGTGAGAGCAGAGGTCCTTACCTTCTTTCCAATCTTTGAAGAAAGCATTCGATCTTTCATCAATGAGTATGTTAGCTATAAGCTCTGCGCCCCGCCCCCCCCCCACACACACCGAGTTGAAATACCATCTCTATTAAATACCGAACCTCCCTATATTCATGAGCCTATTTCCATTGGTCTGGTTTTTTTTTTTCCAACACTGGTATCACAATGTCTTAATCACTATAGTTTTAGAGGTCATTTTTATATCAAGCAGAACAAGTTTTTCTTTTTTATTATTTTCTTGGTTATTCTCCATTGGTTTATTCTTCTAGATAAAATTTAGAATACTATTTGTTTTATTTGTTGCATTTTTTGTTGTTGTCCCTCTGTTTCTACCTTCTTGCTTTCTATGTAGTTAATCAACTACTGTTCTACTATTCCATTTTAATTCCTCTATTGACTTTTTATCTATACCTCTTTGTGTTACTTTTAGTAGTTATTGTAAGCATTACAACATGCATCCCAAACTCACCAGAAACTGTCAATTTAACGTTATACCACTTCACATAAAATGTAAAAACCTCGTAACAGTGTAATTGTATTAACCCTCCCTTCTTATCATTGTTATATATATTATACCTATATCTATCATTAGTGCCAAAATAAAATGTTATTTTTGCTTTAAAGAGGCAGTTGTATTTTAAAGAAATTTAGATTAAAAACAAAAAAGTCTTTTACGCATATGCAAATATTGATCATTTCCAGTGTTCTTTATCCCTTCTTTTGTATTTGAGATGCCCTTTAAGGCCATTTCCTTTCAGCCTGAAGAAATTCCTTTCTCAGTTCTTACAGTTCATTCTGCTTGGAACAAATTCCTTCATCTTTCGTTTGCCTCAAAATCTATTCTTAATTTTTTTCTATTATTAAAAAAAATACTTTCTCTGGATATAGATGTCTGTTTTTTATTTAATGTTATTTATTTGTTATTGGATATAGCATTCTGGTTGAATTTTTTTCTTCAAGCACTTTTCAAATGTCATTCCATTGTCTCTGGGTCTCCATTATATCTGTTGAGAAGTCAGCCATAATGCATACCATTATTTTCTGAAATGCCTTCCCCACCACACACTGCTTTTAAGATTTTCTCTCTACCTTTGGTTCTCAGCAGTTTGACTTTGATGTGCCTGGGTGTAGTTTTCTTTGTGTTTTCCTATTTGTTGTTCATTGAGCTTCATACCTATAAAGTGATGGTTTTCACCATTGGGAACTTTTCAGCCATTATTTCTTCAAAATCTTTTTCTCCTCCTTTTCCTCCAATCCTTCTAAGACATCAATTACGCATATATAAGATCACTTGATATTGTCCCACCTGTCACTGAAGGCTATTCACTTTTTCCAATCTCCTTTTCTCCTTATTCTCTAATTTGGATAATTTATATTGATTTGTCTTTAAAATTCACTGACCTTTTCTTCTGCCGATTCCAAGCTACTGCTACTGTTAAGTTTATCCAGTGAATTTTTTATTTCTGTTATCGTATTTTACAGTTTTAGAATTTCATTTGGTTCTTTTTTATAGTTTTTATTTCTCCAATTTGGTTCTCCATCACTCATTTTAATAGTTTTTTTTTTTAATTTAAGTTCGTGAACATGATTATAATACCTTTTTCAAAGTTCCTGTCTGCAAATTTCCATCTGTTTCTATTTCCTGCTTTCTTTCCAGACCTTAGCTCACATGTTATTGCTTATTTTTGCATATCTTATCATTTTTATTATGTATTGAACATTATGAATGGTATATTTTACAGAATCTGGACTCTGTTATCCCCTACAAAATATTGTTGATTTTTATTTTACCAGGCAGTTAAATTACTGGCTTATCTTGAACTCATGGAGGCTTGGTCTTATACTTTGTTGGGATGGATCTGTTTTGATTTGTCCTTAGTCTTAGGATTAATCTTAGTCCTGTGACAACATCTTAGCACACTAGTCATGCCATTCCTAGAGTTTCAGTGGAACTCCCAAAGTACTAGCCAAACCTATGTAACTTGGCAGGATTCAAACTCCAAACTCTGTCTTCCCTTTTGTAGGCAAGAGCTTAAATCTCTGCCCACATTTTTCAGCTTGCTAGCTTTTGCTTTCCACTAGAATCTTTGGCTGCTCCTCGATGCAAGTTCAATTTAGGGATTAGTCAAAGATGTAAGGGGAGATTATACACAGATTTGTATGCATTTATGAGATGCATCTATAGGATTTGAGGGGAGATTATATGCAGCCACATCTGTGACTCCTTCCTCTCCAGCCACTCTTGTATCTCCTAATTCAATTTTTTGATACCTCTAGCCAATACGATGCCAGCTTTCAGTTTGAATTTTAGCATAGACTGGAGAATGCCTTCAGAGGAAAAAAAAAACTATACAAACTTGGATCTTACTCAGTGTGGTTCCCTTCTTTCAGGAGTCAAAGCCAGTGTCTGCAACCTTTTCGTCACTTTCTAGTGCCTTCAAATAGTTATTTTGTTAATGTTTTGACAAACATTTACAATTTATATATGTAGGAGGGTTAGTCCAATCCAAGCCGCTCTGCCATCACTAAAACTGGAAATCTGATATGTATACTGTTTGGTAATTTGCTTTATTCACCTAACCATGTAGCTCGAACGTTTCCTTTATTGTTAGGATTTTCTTCTACAATATAATTTTTCAGATTCAAGCTTTTATTTTTTCCAAATAAACCTTACTACATTTGTGTCTGAATCATGGAAACTGCTTAAATACATAATTTTAGTTTTCTCAAGATTACAATAACAGTCCGGTTTGCGGCATCATGGACGTGGTGAGAAAATATTAGGTAACCTCTTGTGAAAATTCAGAACTTCACAAGGTATTCCACTGAGAGTTCAAATAACTTGTGTGATTTCTGTCTTCTGGCTGTACCTCAACTGATATACCAACCTTAGGGATATTCAAAAACTGTGACTCAGGTTCTAAGAGGAACCCCCTCAGAAAAAGGAAATGCTCTGTGCACCTTTCGGATTGGCTTCCTCGTGGGAGCTCTAGGTAAAGGTGTGGGAAGAAAAATTAGGCACAAATGGCAACCCTTTATCACACATCAGAGCTCACCATCACTTTGCATTTCAGACATACTCCGATTTACAAACACAGTAAAACAAGAGAGCTTGACAGGACGTTCTAAGTCTGTGGGGGACTCTTCATATGTAATACTGACTGATAAACACCTTATGTATTCAAAGACAAACCGGGGTGCTGTTCTTCATACACTCTGCCAGCTCTCACCACTTAGAATAGAAAAAGATTTCAAGCATTAGTTAACAGGTCTGACAAGATTTATATTCAGGTTTTCTTTTTTTAATTCCAGAGTTTTCTAGGCAATTACATATCCTGGGAAAAAAAAATATCTCTTTACACTTTATGGCTGTGTGTTATTCACCATGGAGAGAAAACAGCTGAAATGAAATGACTACAAAATGAGGTTTCTCTGTAGTCATCAGAATGTGGAATGAAGCTTTTCTTGGATTATTCTGCTCTTGGCGTTCAGAAATGGAGCTGTAGTTGTCTTTCCTCAAGACACCTGAGCCCCTGAATTAAGAATCTAAGCATACAGGAAAATACAAGATTCCCCGAGCCTCAAATCATTAGATACCCAGCACCAGACGGTGCAAGGATCCTACTGCAGTTCTTCATCTCTTGGATAGACATGATGACCGAAAATTTAAGTAATAAATTTGATAAAGTATGCCATGGTACTTACTCAAAGCCGTTTTAATAAAAAACTTCTATGTCGAGAGACAAAGGGCGTGTTTATTCTTATTTCAATCAACACAATTTCCCATAGCCACAAATGCTGAGGAGTGGCTTGGACTAAACACACCGCTACCCAGAGGTAAAGTAGATGAATTGCAAGTGAGAAAGTAATTTTATTTAAGGATGAATAAAACACCTTTCATTGGATTCATCAACCTTTAAGTTATCATGTCATCGATAAGGAAAAGCAGACACCTGTCTGGTGACCACTCGAGTAGCCTGTACTCTGAATTTTTCAGGCACTGTAGTCAAAGCCCTTATAATTCTCAGAATTTTTCTCAGCCCGCCCTCAGGAAGAAGTTTGATTTTTATGTACAAGAATGATCTTTAAGTACTCACTCAGCAACAAGAAGCAGGCTGAAGTAAATAAGAGAGATGAAAAAATGATGCAAATAACATATTTCAGCCAAAGACAGAATGTTCTGAATAGGCAATTAGTGACATTTGAAAAGGAGGAGTAATGAAAATGATTGAAAATGAAGACCACTGTAGGAAAGGCAAGGACAAGTGATTGGGTAAACAAGACCCTCAAATCAGTAAAATTAGATGAAAGTTGGGCTCACAGATGCAATAATTCCACATGAGTTATAAGAGAGAGAAAAAGAATCTGAGATGGTTGTGGATGAAGATGAGAGACAAGCCTGGATGTTAGACCGTGGCCCAGTGTAAATGCTGTACTGTCACAAAATAGTTTGCCTCAGTTCACGGTTCCTAAAAGAGATGGCCAGATGTAATTGAGAGAAGGGGCAGAGGAAAGATCTCATATGTTCCCAGGAAGTTTCTGGGGCCAGTGTGGGCCTATCGTGTATAGCGATATGGCTACCATATCTTCCAAGAGTCTGGAAGATTCTCTTCCTAAAATAGAAGGAGTATGGCATTTAAGAAATGCTTACTATGAATTGGGAGCTTTACATGGTATTTCACTCCGTTTTCTTTTTTAAACAAGTGTATTATATTCATTTTTTAAATATCAAACTGAAGCTCGACTATCATTTATTAAGCTCTTACTGTGTGCAATGCACTGAACTAAACACTTAACAAGCATTATCTCATTTTATCTTTACAACAACCCTTCAAGTAGGTATTACGATCTGCAGTTTACATATAATACAAGTATTAGCTGGGATGACCCTTCCTTTTGAGATATATATAAGCTTGATGTGAAGCTCCACTTATGAAAAACCTATGCTAGCCCCATGATTTCTAAAACTTTCCTAGGGACTTACTTTCTCATGGTTTCCCCTGCCTCTGAGCTCTTGCTGTTACAGAATGGGTTTAGCTTAGTGACTGTCTGATCGTTCCAGATTTTACCTTTTCCATTCCGTTCTACTCTAAACATTGGGCCATTCCCTTTACTTAATTCACACACAAACACGTTGACACACATACACATAAACACACACACATACACACACATAAATCCAACCAAGCCAGTTGTGTTTACAGCAAATTTTACCAAAGGTTTGGAAAGACAGAGTAGGTCTACAAACAGAGTAGCAGAACTAACTTGAGACTAATATTAGCTCTCTCTGTTCCTAGGGTCTTTTTGGCTGCCCCAATATTCTCTGTAGCCTCTGCCTTTCTTACTGGCTCCTCTTTCTCCTTCTCCTTCACTCCTTCTCATCAGGGCTAACAATAAATGAAGAGTTTCTCCTATGTTCTTATAGAAAATGGCCCTTCCTGTATTCTACATTTCCTTTCCAGACCCTTTTCTGAAGCCTCTATTTTCATAGCCAAATTATCCATCAGGGTATTTTCCCAAACAAGGAGATTCTGATACCAGCCAGTAAGAAATACAGATGAGAGAATCGAGGCCCAAAGAAGCTTAGAAATTCGTCCCAGGTTAAGTGGATAGTAAGTGGCAGAGTCAAGATTCATTCTCTACAACTGCACTGGCCAATATGGAAGCCACTAGCCTCATGTTGCTAGTTAAATCTAAATCATATTTAAAGAAAATTAAATAAAATTAAAACTTCAGTTCCTCACTCTCACTAGCCATATTTCAAGCTCATGTGGTTGGTGGCTATTGTACTAGGCAGCGCAGTTATAGAACAGTTCTATCGTGCCAGAAAGTTCTATCGGCCAAGTGCTTCTGCAGATGCTGTACCGTCCCCAGACTCTGCCATCTCCTGCCTAGCTGCCACATTGGGGATGGTCACAGATCCATCTCATTCTTTTTATGTTGAAGTGTCATTTATAAATGAGAAGAAACATGACACGTAGTTCCAAGTACGGAATCTATGAAAAATCAGCAGAGTTTCTCTGTCATCTGTGCGAAGGCCACTTCTCCCTCTACACAGGTGTCTGGCCTTTCGGTGAAGAAATCACCAGACCGTGCCCTTCCCATGTTTCTGCTGGCCCTGGGGGACTATTGACACTGCTTATCTTCCGGAAACAAAGGCCTCATTTCATAATCAAGGCGCTGGCTGCTTTATGAACATGAC
>NW_006435837.1:7950090-7971817 GCF_000325575.1 Pteropus alecto
CACTCCCTTATAAAGTACAACTGTCTCTGAGAGAAAGTGCGCTTCATGGTGCTGCATTGATAATGACGCGCCTACTCCCTGTACAACTACCCACTCTCAATCCTTTCTCTCGGTTCTCTTGAATTCTCTGGTTCCGTTATTCAAAGTATGACCATTTCTTCATTTTGAGCTTGGATAGCAAGAAGGACGGTCCATCAAGATTGAATGGCTTTAAGCCAGTGGTTCTCAGCGTGGCTGCCCATTGCAATCACCTGGGGACCTTGGAAAAATCCCAGAGCTCAGGTCCCCCGAAGACCAATGACGGAATCTCTAGGGATGGGACCGGGTATCAGCTTTATTAGCAGTCCTCAGATGATTCTGGCGTGCAGCCCGGTCGTCCGGCACCACTGAGTTTAGTGCAGTGACTACACGGTAGAGGTTTCAAACCTGGCTATGCACGAGCATTGCCCCGGAAGCTTTGTAAAAATACAGATTCCCAGTCTCACCTACCAACTGAATCACAGTCTTGGGACCTGGAGTGTCAAGCTCTTCATATTAGTCTAAAGAAGCACAAGAGATTCCAGCTTTGCAAACACTTGCCTAGGGCCAATTTCCACCCTATGGGGACCAGGACAGAATTGCTCTGTGACATCAGTGTGCCTCCCTCCTGCGCTCTGGCCCTCTGACAGGCTTCCTGCTCCTCCCTGCTCTCGTGCTGGGCAAACACCTCCAGGGCCCCTTCTGCTTCCAGCACGTTTGGGTTTTATCTTTGCTCTCTAAAAAGGGAAACTAAAATAAGGCTGTGTCTAGAAAATCCAGTTAGAGAATCCCTTCGCGATGGACCTTTTGCCTTTCATAATATAACTTTTCTGCCTCAAGATTAGTCTTGTTTCTCCCTAGCACCCAACCCATTTTACAGTTGAGTCTATGGTCCCAGCATCTTGGATTATGTGCAGTGTGTACTCAAAAAATGTTTGAATAGGAATGATAAATGTGCAAAAGTATTCCCGTATTCATAATTTGACATTTTATAGTTTTTTTTTTAAAGATCTGGGGTTTTTTACAGTCAAAAATAGTCCCTATTGTGACAATCAAATCAGTTCAGTGGCACTTCTTTGCATACAGAAGTGGTAAAGTAGAACTTAGGGAAATTATTTAAATGAGCAGAAGATGGACCCTGTGAGCTGTTTAATTAATGCATTGGGAATTAATGTCACTCCAATTTGAAATCAATTTTCTGAAGTAAGTGGAAAAGCCCACTGAAACTTTCTTCCACATATTTGTAGGAATTTTGTTCTAAAACACATATCAACAAAACAGAAGACCAAAGAAAATAGAAACAAATGTTATTTTTCTCCAAAGAGATTTCCATGAAGAAACCCAGCAGTTTCCGAGCTCATAGGCTGTGGGGCATTTATTAGAACTGCCCGTGGCTGGTTCTTCTCAGGCTCAACCGCTGGAAGTGTTCAAATCTGCTAATGATTCAAAGATGCTCATCCGGGGACTCTGTAGAAAGAGGCAATGAGTATTGCCAGGCAGGGAGATTTTTCCTTCCTTCCTTTTGCTTAGATTTCCTGGGGTTATTTTATACAATAAAAATCTATTTTTAGGAAATAATAAATGTAAGTGTCCCAGCTCAATAGTGAATATTAGGAAATCTGTTTTTATTCAAGTGGAAATTAGAAAGGACCTTTCCATCTCTATTCAAAGACGGATTAGATGGCCCAACTAGTGCTCACTGCTTGGTTGGAATCCTCTTTATTGGGAGCTTTCTGCCACTTTAAATGTTTGAAGATAAATATTAATCCATGATAGACTACTTTCTCCATCACACAAACTTTTCCAGTTGCATATCTTTTATGAATTCTTCAAGAATAAAGAAAGACTTCAAAATGGATCTTGAAAGTAGCTTAAGAAAGTAATCCAAACATTAGAAAATCTGTATGCAGGAAAATCTATCTATAATGGTAAAAATTTGGAGACAAGTGTCCACAGATAAAAGAATGGTCTAGCAAATTATAATACATCCATTTGAAAAAATATTTGAAGCCATTGTATTGGTTAATTATGAAAGATTGCAACCTGGAAGATGCATATCAAATACATTTTTAAAAAGAAATATAGAATCAATGCCACAATGATATACCCCTACATACTAGGTTGGCTAGAATCAAAAAGACAGGTAATAACAAGTGTTGGCTAGGATGTGGAGAAATTTGAATACACATACGTTACTGAGGGGAATGTAAAATGGTATAACTGCCTTGGAAAACATTCCGGCACTTTCTCCAAAAGTTAAACATAGAATTACCGTGTGACCCAGCAGTTCCACTCCTGGATATATACCCAAAGTAACTGAAAACAGGTGTTCGCACAAATGCTTGTATGTGAATATTCACAGCAGCCCTATTCACCATAGCCCAAGGGTAGGAACAACCCAATGTCCATCATCTGCTGAACGGATAAACAAAATGTGGTCTGTCCACACAATGAGATATTATTCAGCCATAAATAGGGATGAAGTTCTGGCATGTGGTAAAATGTGGATGAACCTCGAAAGAAGCCAGACACAAAAGACCACATATGGAATTAATTTATTCATATGAAATGTCCAGAATAGGCAAATTTCTAGAGACAGAAAATCTCTAGGGCTGGAAGGGTTGGGGGGAAATGGGGAATGACAACTAATGGGCACAGGGGTTCTTTTGAGGGTGATGAAAATGTTCTAAAATTGATTGTGGCGATGATTGCTCAATTTGTGAATATACTAAAAATGATTGAATTATATACTTCGAGTGGGTGAATTGTATGACATGTGAATTATATCTCGACAAAGTTGTTATTTAAAAACATCTAGTTATATGCACACTGTGACTAGAGAAAAGCATATGAACAGGAAAAAAATAAAATTTTAAAATAATGTTTAATAAGATCATGTAATTATAATGACAAAAATTAAAAATGAATCCAATTAATGTAGAACCATCAGTGCAGGAATTTCCAAGCTAGTTTTGTGAGTATTCCATATTGTCTTCAGTAATGATTTACTTTATTGGTTTCAAGCCAGATTTACAAGACTTGAGGTTTAGGATCGAGAGCAGGAGGCGACTCTCCCTAAACGAGAGATGTAGTACAATAGATCAGAAAGGTGACTGGCAAGCGCACAGTAGGTCTGCAATAAGTATTAGCTGAGCACATATTTCTTGGGTTCTATCCTGAGCTCCCTTCTCTCTTCTCCCTACACCCTTCCTTGCATTTTCATTCTCTCCCATAACTTGACTCCTTCTGTAATAATGATTCCCAAATCTGTTTCCGGCACAGAGCTCTTTTCTGAGTTTCAGACTGCTATAGCTACCTACCCCTTGTTAATAATAAAGACAAAGTTTATTAGTAAATGGTGTTCATTGTTATTAAGCTCCCTTCCCTTTGAATCAGCACCTACAAGAATATGTTTGACTTTTTATTTGAGCCAATACAGGCTTGTTTACTTGAACACTCCACCTCAACACAAGTGTGACGCTCGAATAATAAAGTGAGAGAGGAACGTGAAAGCTGGGGAGGGAAAGTCAGTGTCTGCAGGACTGTCTTCTCGGAATTTCCACTTAGAATCCAAAGCAAGTACATATTCAAAGACAACCCCACCCTGCAACCCCTCTCTCCCTCCTACCACTGAGTCATGAAATATTAGTGCTGAGATAGTCGAGAGGAGGGTCAAACAAATGATCTCAAGGACCCTGACAAGAGGCCATAAATGTCCAAGAATAGAAGGAGATATATTTTGGTGATAAATAGCTACCTGGCACTATCTTAAGACTCCACATGCATAAATCCATTTAAAGCTCACATCGACTCCAAGGTGAGTGCTAATAATGTTTACATTTTCAGATGGATTCAGGCAGGAATAGTAAGTTGCTCAAGGTTACACAGTTAGGGAGTAGAGGAACAAGAATTTGAATACATACAGACTCCAGAGGTCAGGGTTCCTTCACCCCAGCACTAGTGACATTTGCAGCCAGATAATTCGGTACTGTGGAGGCTGCCCTGTGCACCATAGGATGTTTAGCAGCATCACTGGCCTCTACCCACTAGACGTCAAAAGCAACCCCCAAGTGATAACAATCAAAAATGTCTCCAACAGTGCTGACTGTCTCCTAGGGCGTAAAATCACCTCCAGTTGAGAACCACTGCTATCGATGGTTGGGGGAGAGGACCTAATTTAGAGATTAAATAAGTTGCCAATCAATGACAAGTATTACATAGCCCAATCTGTAGTCACACCTAGGATGACCTGATCACAACTATATTATGCTATATTGATCAACATGGCAGAAAAACAAAGAGCAAAGGGAAAGAAAGGAGGAATGAAAGAAATCAAATAAAATTACTCTTTTAGAATGATTTGCTTTTGTTTAAAGCAAAAGAAACAAAACAGAAATGGTTGCTAAAGACTGTTAAAGAAACAGACTGTTAAAGATCGTTAAAGAAAGAGTCCCTAATGTATTTAAATTTAACTCAAAGCAAGCAGGGATAGTCTATAAAGCAGTGTTTCCCAGATTCGGCTACATATTAGAATCACCTAGTGAGCTTTAAAAGTACTGACATCTGAGTCCCAGCCCCAAGAGATTCTAATTTATTTGGTCTGGGATATGGCCTGGATTTAGAGTTTTTAAAAGCTCTCCAAGTGCTGCTACTATGAATCTAAAGCTAAGAACCATTGCTATAAACAAACTAGTCTTGTCAATTATGCATATTAAATTAATATATTTGTTTAGCTTAATAGACAACGAAATGGTTACCTAATAACCTGAGTACATACATTATTCTCAACATTTATTGAACTACTGATCATCAAATTTATAGATGTTCATAGCATCCTATAGCCAGAAGGGAAAGTATTCTTTAGTTCCCAACCTTTAAGCCACCTTGTCTCCCATCATCACTTCCAATAGAAAAAAAGCAAAAAAAGCAAAAAAAAAAAAAGGAAAGGATATATTGGTTATTTCATAATTTTTCACAACATCGTATAAATGTGATGGAAGCATTTTTTTAAATTATTGGGTAAAATGTGGTTTGGAATGGTTTCAGGGCTCTAAACATTTTCTTTTAGAATATTCCAATATGTTCGATTAGGTGATTTTTTTAAAAATTAAATTTGTACCTACTACCATGAATAATCTAGAACAAATGCATCAGTTTCCAATATGCGATTTATATAGAAGACAGTTGGACATTGTAGGTTTTCATTAATACAGCCTTCAAACTATGGAAAAGATAACTATTCTCTCAACTAGTTTTCTATCAAAATGACCAGCAAATCTTGTCTAATGCAGACACGACACTGCCGTTCGCTCCCAATATACTTCTTTTCCTTCTCTGGAGAGTCTACACCTCCATGTAAGCAACAAAACAGTGTGGACTTTCTGATCATTTCTTAGTACTGATGACCAGTACTAATCACACTGAACAAAGATTTGTTCAGCAATTTACATTGATTCTTAAAAGATGATCGTTTCTCATACATTGATCTAAGTGTAGGTTATTTCTCACACACTATAAGGTTCTTCAGAATTAAAAGAAACCAAAAATTATGTCCCATTACAAGTTATCTTTCAATCACTACTCTGAAGATTAAGGAGTGGCTTTGCTTATTTTGATTTGTGGCTATTGCCTATTTTGTTGGGTATTTTTTTGGAATAAGGAGAAGGCTGGAAAGTGTAAAAAAGTTTTCTAAGCCCCAGAAGTACATAAATACCTTCAAGAGTGGGGTAGAGTTCAATAAAATACGGTAGAAACACTCTTCAAAAGAGTGCCTATATATCCATAACGACCAGTGTTGGAGCCTTACTTTAGACACCAGAACTAAAAGCAAATAACACTGACCCTGGGTACCAGAAATATCTGAATTTATATAACACCTAGATCCCCAGAGTTATGTGTAATTTAATTTAATTACATTTAATTCTATTTTAATTGCAGACATTTTGTACTCTACTACAGTTAATTCTTTTGCAAAAAAAAAAATGAATTTAGGGAGCATAAACACCTATTTCTTTTGAGTCTCCACAGCATCTGGCAACCTACTTGATATGTTTAAAATATGTCTTTTATGTTCAAAATATGTGCTATTTACTGGTTGGCTAAAGGGAAAAATCCTTGCATCACAGAAATTATAATTCTCTAATTTATTTTGTATAATTACTGCTTCTCCTCGTTCCATTGCTCTTTTCTAAACTGGAGGTAAATTTGGACCAGGATGAAGTCTATGAATGGAAAGGAAGAAATGACACAGAAAAAGAATGGAGCAGATGCAAGCGTGGGTTTTTTGATGACTATTGATTGCTTGACTCTGCTTTCAGTTCCCATTGATTTGTTGGGGTTGACTGGATTTACTGCTACTATGCTTTGTTTCTGAGAGCCAGTATTTTATTTTCCCTGCAGTACCATGTCCCTTGTGCATAGGTCATTCCCCTGAGACCTCAACATATCCAAGAAACAGCCAAGGGCTGAGGAATAAACCAAAACACCTCTGAGCAACCAAAATAGATGTGACCATGTCTCCACTGTCCAAGCACTTATATAAAGTGGAAAGGCCTTTGGAACTGTCTGTCCATAATTCTAGTAAACTCGATCGTGTGATTTTCTAACAAGGCATGTTAGAAGCAGCAAATGTGTTAGGAGTTTAGAAAAACAAGGCTGCCAAAAGCTAGGACACTGGCAACCATGAAAATGACACCTAATAGACTGCAAAAGAGAAAAAGACCAAACAGCAAAAAAAGAAAACCTGTTAAAAATCTAGGAATCAAAACTCAGAGGAGATCTAATCATGCCTTGTAAAGGCAAATAACCCTATTGGTGAACTGCATGTGAAGGCATTGTTGTATTCCAGTGTGGGAGAGAAACTGACAAGTCATCGTGACAAACCTGAGACCTGGCTTTGTCCACACACGCACACACAAAAGAGTAAGATATGTTCAGGCAACTGTTGGAGAAAGCAAGAAAGTATGCAATACATTTTAGAAAGCTTTCTAGTTAATATGGTTTTGTTGTTGTTGTTTTTGTGTTTAAATGAGTAAAGATTAGAGAAAATGATCCTTTACCTTTTCATCTTTTAATCAGTTAAAATTTTTTAACGAAAAATCAGATTCATAGTCATTTAAATATGCCACTTCCCTAACATGCCAGATACATTAGGCATTACTATACTTCAAACAAAGCATGAAATCTCTTTAGAAGTGTTGTGTTCTGCAAATATCACTATAATAGCACTAATGTGATTTAGGAAGGAGAGACACAGAGAGAGAGTAAGATACAGAAAGACAGAGACTGCTGACTCTCCATGTCAGAGGTTATTATCATTCCATCTTGCCATTTTTTTTTGCCACATATGCTTTCGATTTTGACATAGTTATTAATGTGACACATAATTCATTCTGCTTTTATTTTACTTATCATTCATCAGACTTACTTTCCATGCACCTCTATAATCATCATAATTTTCATTCTGATGGCTGCCTGATAATCCATATTCCAAAATTGCTTCCATAAACAATACTGTAATAAATATCTATACATATATAACTGTTATGTCCTTTTATAGTTTTGAATCACTACTAAGAATAAATTCCCTGAAATGGAATTAGAAATGGACCTAAAGTAAGAAACATACCGGATGACTGAGCAGCTTTACGAGGTTGTGGTAAAAACAAGGTTGAAACACTAATCAAGGCGCTTCTCCCCAGATTAGCAGAAACCTAACCTTTGGAGACCTCTTCTTCTCACGCCTCTACATTGCCCAAGAACCTGCAGATCCATTCAGTCAAGTTCTTCACAGAGGGAAAACTAGACTGACCACCATCTGGTGGACACTTCATGATGGCTGCATTGCTTCAGTTACTCCTGTACTATGGCACAGACGACCCGGTGATCTGATGGGTGATGGCCATAGCTCTTACTCCGTAAGCACACATCGCCCATCTGTGAAGGGTTCCCACTGGGCATTATCATTCTTCTGTTAACAGATGAAGACAGAGAGGCTCTGAGAAGTAGTTACTTGACCAAGGTGTCACAACCAGTAAGAGACAAAGCCAGATCTTCCATTCCCTAGAACAGGCCTGTGTCCATTTCACCACGTGAGCTCATCGTGTCCAAACCCATGCCAATCAAAATATGGACGTATGGTTACACTCATGACATTTGATAACGTGTCACCACAGCACATGGCTGTGACATTAATGTACTTCCTATTGGCTTTTGAAAGTATTTCTCCAGCAATAACTATGTACAGCTATGCCCTCTGCTGGACGAAAATGGGTACTATTTTGTGGAGCTTTACATAGACAGTGAGTTATAATCAAATCTATTTAAGGAGAAATTTTCATTACGTGAATTATCAGTGATATTAACCAGATTTTTTCTTAAACTATGAGGACACTGTACAGTATACATAGGTGTGCTTCTATGTCATGACCTATAAAATATCTTGAGATAACGGGAAACATACCATAAGTGAAATTATTCTCTAAAAAACCCTTACACGTTGTTAGGCTCAAATGATATTAGCCAGTAAAAATTAATAGTATTATTTAGAGATTAACCTAATCCTGAATTTGTTGAAGATATAATTTAAAATACAATGTGAAATAGTGGGACGTGTAGTCTTGCAGTGTACAGACAGCACATTATTGAACTTCAGATAGTTACATTCATTTATATGTGATAAAATATGTTACTACAGCATGTGGCTGTGACATTAATGCACTTTCTGTTTGCTTTTGAAAGTTTTTCTCCATCAATAACTATATACAGCTGTGCCCTCTGCTGGACGAAAATGGGTACTATTTTGTGGACTTTCTTTACATTAGTGAGTTATAATCACATCTATTTAAGCAGAAATTTACCTTACTTGAATTGTGAGTAATATTTTATAAATTAGCTCTATCCCACACCAATCCTCTTTATAAGTTACTGATAAAGAATCTCATCTACTAAAGATTCAAAACACTGTTAAATATTAGCTTAGTACTGTTTAGTATTATCAGCTGATAGTGACTCATTACTTCTGAAAAAGTATCGTAATTTAATATAATAATGTAAATACGGAGTAATCTTTGGGGAGTTTCCCACATCTCAAGAAAATGTATAATGAAGGCTTTTGTTATAGTATTTAAGTTTGCAACTATCCCAATGACCACAATTGTCCCATTCCATTGAACCAGTATTCCTATGTAGTATGCTATGTTTTGCTGACACAGAACTAAATAAGGAGTTTTATCATTGAGTGGAAGATGCGGAGAAGCAAATGAACACATGTAACACGTGTTGTGAACACTGGGTTGGCCCAGATCTCCCTTCAATGAAGGCCTTGTGGCTCCAGCCTCAGAGAGCCACCTCACCCAAAGCCATGTCCTCTCCCAGGAGCCCATGTCCAGTGACTACGCTATATGGGAGAATTAAGTTCCCGCCATCTAAGCCCAACTTTGACAACTCAGGAGGGCCGGTCTAGCTCCTGAAATGCCTATGGGGTCCATGATAACAATTAGGCCATGTCCAAGTTCAGCTCTTCTCTGTGCAGGTGGTTTAGCACCACCTCCTTGACTCACGCGAGGGGACCGGCCCCTAACCCATTTCTCCACGGCACTCAGGGGGCAGAGGGATACCAGAAGGATCCAAAAAGCCCAGTAAGACCAGCTATGGCTTCCCACTCCTGTACACCTCGGACGGGAACTTGAGGGGCCAGTATCACAGTCTGGGATGATTCTGTGCTACTTCCTGCTTTAGGTAATGGCCTCTGCAGATTTCTTTGCCATGGGATTTAAAGAAACTCTGCATCCTATCACCAGGCTTTTTGGCATCCCTGCATCAATCGCATCTCCAGCTGTTGGGACAAGCAGGAGCAGAGTTCTCCAGAGTATAAAAAAGAGGACACATCATGCTGTAGCCAGATGTGTCGTTTTCGCCATCTCTGTCTTCCCATCGCTCAGACACACCTCTCCCACCCCCAGGATACACTGCTATGAGATTACTGTGGCATATGGCCTTATTAGACCATAAGATTTTTAGGGGCTTTGTTTAAAGGAATGGTTTTCAACTGTGGGCAATTTTGCCTTCCTGCCCAAGGAAGATCTGGCAATCTTTGCTAAACATCCTACAATGCACAGGGCGGCCCCCACGACGAAGAATTATCCAGCCCTAAATGTCAACAGTGTCAAGAGTGAGAAACCCTGATTTAAAGAGTTCCTCATCTGCAAGGACCTTTGAAAGTTTTGCTAAAATCCACATAAGGGTTATTTATAATTTGAGGTTAATGCCTGAGACAAATCAATTGAATACCAGACAAGAGAGTGAGGAATGGTCAGATATATAAATTTCCACCAGATGGCGCCAAAACACAAGTAAAAATATCCAACCTTCTCTGGCCTCCATTTCAGAACCCAATTTCTCACCCCGGTCAGTTCTTTGTGGTAACAACGCCCATCCTTTTCAAAAGAGATGGTTACTTTTCCGGTGCTTAGTGTTCCCCACCACCACTATTTTCACACAAGTGAATTAAAATGATTAATGACTAAAACTCAGCCTGGCAGCTGAAAAGAACAGAAGCACCTTCTCAATCCGCTGGGGAGTTTCCACTCCCTGTGACATGAGAATCTGCTAGCTTCTTGCCCTACTCTTTAGCTAACCGTTAACTGGGTACCTGGCCAGCAGACAATTCCAAGACTCCATTCCCCTTAAGATAGCCCAGTGAGAAGCCTCTGGCCATTAGTGGGATTTAAGCAAAAGTTTTGTTGGAGATTCCTGAGTAGTACCCTTAAAGAGATAATAATGTTTGAGACTATGGAATGGTAGCCGTAGAGAAGTGGTTCTCAACCAGGGTGCTTTGCCTCACCTTCCCCATACCCACCACCCTGCCAGAGACATGAAGCAATATCTGGAGACATTTTTGGTTGTCACAACTGGAGGATGCTACTAGCATCTAGTGGGTAGAACCCAGGGATGCTGCTCAACATCCTACAACGCAAAAGAGAGCCTCCAAAACAGAGATTATGCCGCTTCAAATGTGAATTGTGCCAAGATGGTGAATTTACCCTACCTTAGAGGGAAGGGCCAGGCCCTGGCTTCCCCTTTCTCTCTTCCCACTGGCTGAAAGGAAGGTGCAGTGATGTGCCACCTTGGGCCACGTGGGTCAAGGCAACAAACCAAGGGGCACGAAGCTACAAGTTAGGTGGAATTTGAGTCCTTGGCCTGGTGGATCTCCCCTACACTACCACCTGAGAGACAGAATATATACCACGCTCATAACACTACAGTACATGTACTCATAGTACTCCAGTAACTGCTCTACGGATCCACTCTAGGCCCGCTTTGTTCTGCCTTTCCCAGGGGCCCCCTCAGCTCTTTCTCCTTGGTATCTTACCCCTCTTCTTTTCTCTTTCCTTTCTCCCCTGAAGCAGTTTCTTCCCTAAGGCAGAGATTTCAACCAGGCCCCAATTTATGTATCGGCTTCAGTTCATACCTGACTTTTCCCAGAAGACACCACACTCCTACCATTCCCCACCCCACCCCCCCATTCTAGCCATGGATATCTCTTTCCTCCCACATCCATTTTCCAAACAGTGGAGGGAGACTCTTGTCTAAAATAATTCCCCTCGATATACACGCACTTTCTGGCCCTTACCCTGCAAGATTTTCTTCATATAACTTACCACGATGTGTGGTTATATTATCTGTTCGTCTCTGCTCTAGTCAAGTGTTAACTTTATGAGGTCAAAAACTGTCTTGTTCACCACTGTATATCTGGCGATGAACTGTCCAATAGATACACATATAAATATATAATGCATGCCACACATATCATTTTAAATGTTCTAGTAGCCACGTTAATAAAGTCAAAAGATAAAGGTGAAGTTAATTTTAATCTTTTATTTAACCTAAACGGCCCTTCTCTAACATGTCATCACTATTTAAAAACGAGATATTTTATATTCTTTGTGTCATACTAATTCTTCAAAATCCACCGTGTAATTGACCCTTAAAGCACATCTCAGTTCAGCTACCGCAAGCTGCGAACATTACAAGCTGTGAACAGCCACATGTGGCTGGCGACTGCAATGGACACTGTAGGTATAGAATAATACTTGAAGGTAGTAGGCACCAGCACATCTTTGTTAAAGTTAATTCTTCTGTACTGTTTGAGTTTTCTGTAGTATAGGAATGGCACGGTAATAACGTCTGCCCCATTAATTTAGCCTAGTTATGTCTTATTGAGCATGTTTCGTTTTTCCCTTCTTCAAATAACTCCAATGAGCATCCAGTTTACACCTGTTACTCCTTGGAATAAATTCCCAGAAGTGAAAATTCTAAGCCAAAATTATGCCCCCTTTTAGGGCTCTTGCCATATTTTGTCTACTCCAGAAAAAAAATATGCCGCTTAGACTTTGAGTGGTTTATACGTATTAACTAATCCTCCGCCACGCAAACAGGGCGAGTATTATGGATGCTGATTGTGATAGTAAAAATGTTACTAGGCACTGTTTATTTGTCTGCTCTCACTAAAGCACCAGGCACTGTGCACTTGGTATCATTATCCACATCTTATGAGCGAGAACCCAAGGCTAGGGGAGGTTGATAAACTAAGCGCTAGAATGGAACTCAAACTCAGATCTGAGTGACTATTTCCAAAGCCGCCGAGCCGTTTCCTCCTGAGCCACGACCATCCTCCGTTAAGAGAAGAGCAAAAAGTCAAGGAGCTGTTGTGGGGACAGAGGTCTTGCAGAAACGACCCTCGTCTTCCCGCCCCGCCACACCCGTCGGCGCAGACACCACCGCCCAACCTGGGAGGGGGGGTCCGTGTCCCCGCCCTGGTGCCACCAGCCGAGCTCTACCCCAAGTCCCGCGCCTCCGCCACCCACCGTCCGAAATTCCCACGCTCCGCCCAGGAGGCGGATCTTAATCCCGCGTGCGTCCCCTGAGTGGTGCAGAACGCGGTGCGGAAGTGGCGTAGGCCGCGTCGAGAGCGGGACTTCCGGCGCGTAGCTCTCACGTGACCAGATCCGGCCGCCCACTTCTAGTCGCCCCAGCAACATCTCCCTCCCTCACGTGCCTTCTGTCTCCCCACCTTGGAATAGGTCCCTGCTAGCCCGCGACCCAGGACCTGCAAGCTACGCGCCCACGAGGTGACTCCGGGGACGGCCGGGTGTTCTTTGGGAAGTGAAGGTGGAGCCTGGAGGCCGCGGAGCCTGGCTTCCTCTGAGGCCCGGAGAGCCGAGGGTGTGGGTACCACGTTGTCGGAATTATCATCCGGCGGCAAAAAGTGGGGCCAGAGGCCCAAGAGAGTCCTTAATCATTGCTGATTATTTGTGAGAAGGGACTGGTTCCACGGGCTCTCTGCTCTGCCGTATCAGAATCACTGGATGACTTTAAAAATTCTGATGCTTGGGCCCCCGTCCCAGTTATATTCGAATCTCCAGAAGTGGGGCCCAGGCATCGGTATTTTGGATATAGCTCCCCATGTGGTTCTTATGTGCCAGGAACATGCGATAAGCTAGGTCTGGAAGGTGAACTTCACCCATCCGGTCCAGTATCTAAACAGAAGGTCGCCCAAGGCGGCCTCATCCTTAGAGGGATGTTTAGGATATTGGCCCGTCTACTTAAGATTTGGGGTATTCTTTCTTTTCCCTCGCACTTGGACCTCCGTGGGAGGTTAGGGGTTTTGATGGAAGTTGTCTAGAGAGCATTTGCATCTGCGGTCTTTTATGAGCCTTACCTTTGGAGGTGGAGAATGGCTTTGCCCACTTTTCTTTCTCAGTAATTGAGTTGAACCAGTAGCCAAGGAACTACCTTTTAGCTTTGAAATCTAGAGAGTCCCTTAGTACAGATCAGGTGGTTCTGAACAACTTCATTTTTTTCGAGAATGATTTCTAAAGTTGTTTCACAGGCTGGGTTCTGTATTCAGCTGTTTTGCGCCTGAAGGCAGACGACATTACTGGAAAGTCCAGACTAAAGATTAATAACACCAAGAACACTTCTGGGGTTACTCACTCTCCGGGTTTCCATGAATCGCGGGGTAGCATAACCTTTAAAAATGCAATTTACACTTGTAACAGTCCCTTTGGGATGGCAATGCGAACGCAAAACTGTATGCTTTAAAAGATTGTTAGTAACTTCGGATAGGCGTGACTGAAGGCAGGTTCACAGTAAGGTGTGCAAATTCCCCATGTGTTTATTGCTGTGCTGGGAAAGTATACAAACTACAGCTCCAGAGAGGTTTTCATCCTAAAACTTTTTCATTTTTTTCAGATGGTGAAAGGTTATTGTGGTTTTTTAGAATCCACCGTTGAAGAATAGGGCGAGATGAGAAGGATGGGAGTGGAAATTGAACAAGCAAGGCTACAGTAGAGGTTGGAGAGTTTCCTAACTAGCTGCAGAAACCGCGGAACTATTGCTGTACAGTAGGAAATCCGGCTAGAGAACAGTGAAAAGAGTGAACAGGTGAAAAATGTATAACTTAGTTGCTCAAAGATCAGAGGAGTTGAAAAAGTCATTGGAAACAATGTATTTCTCCTTTCTGAAAAGATTTGGAGCTTTGTAGTCAGAGTTATTTGTGATTTTAGGGAGGGTAGAGGTAGGAGGAGAGAGTTATCAGGAAACAATCTCAACAGCATCCAAGGGCAGGAAATATTAGCTATGATTTTTATGCTAGAAGGAAAACAGGAAATTTAAAAGAAATAGATTGCAGAATCCACGCCTACCAGTAATTGGTTAAATATCCAAATGAATGGGGCACAGTGAGTGCCATATGCATTCAGAGAAGAGAGATTAACATGGAATTACCGTGTATGCGTTTATAGAAGTGAAATTTGAAAGAAGGTGCCTGAAATCTCCTTGTGGTCTTAACCACTTTAAACTGGTCATGGTTTTTGCTGGTAGCTTTTTAACTTGTATTACTGCCCGTTTAACCGTATTCCTTTACGGTCACACTAGGTTTTGCTGTATGAAAGATATACTTGCAGAGAAGCGATCCTTATCTGCTTCCTCTTTGAGTTGTATTATTATTATGTCCCTCTCAGTTATCCCAATTTTCAGCTCTCCCATTGCCCGTCGTGTGCATGAGTCAGAGGTAACTTTGTTTCGCTTCTTATTGCAACATCCAGAAGAGAGTAAATTGGAGGTTGGAGCCGAGAGAATGAAAAGAAAATGAAACAGTTCGGGGGCTTCCTTTCCCATCGGTTTTAACAGTGGAGAGGTGTGGGCCTTCTAAACACACAGTAGGTTGCGCACTTGTGGGAGGCCCGTGTCCAGCCAAAAGGTGGAACTTGGACTTGAAGGTGGAAAAAGGCCCTTCAGACTTGACCCGTCTTTGATGTCCAGATCATTAAGCAGGAGCCATGCGAAGCCACAGGAGGGAGCCCACGAGGGCATCAAGGCAGACGAACTTGCCAGCCTTATCATGCAGCTGCGGGGAGTGGGGGACAGGAAGCAGTGCTCTCAAAAAACTCTCATTTCGTCATCTATCTTAGTTGAGGAAGTTCCTACGGGTGTGTGCGTTATCGGAAGACATCTTCTCCGATAGGGTTGTTACTGCACTTACAGAGATTGCTAAGAACCACACGTGACTCAATTTACGTTATTCAGATTTCTCACCGTACTTTCCTTCATTTGAGCAATCTCCAGCAGACCCCCTTCCTTCTACCTTGAAACTGTGTACTGAAGGCCTAATTAGATCCCCCAAATTATCTGATTGGCCCAGAGAACCAACTCGGTGGGAGCCTTAACAGGAAAGGTTCTTACAGGGCTTTAACCAGCATACTTTATTTAATGGCTGACTTTGTGTGTGTGTCCACGCAAAACTCAAAGCATGTGCGTTTTCATGTATTCCATTTTCCGAATTCTAGTGGAAAAGGAAAATGGAGAGGAAAATCCAGTTACATTATCATTTTGAAGGGAATTTGTGACTTTTTAATTTATCCGGTTGCTCTGACATATCCTAGATCTTATATTTATAAGAATATAAATATGCAATGAAAAGAAGATATGCATCGTCACTGCCTTTCAACTAAGCGCATTACTTATCTGTAGAATTCTTTTTAATAACTTGACAGAAATAGTCACAGTGGATCCATTGAAAACCACAAAGCTCTTGCCTGTCATCGTTCATATATATTTATGCATTTAAAAGCGTATCTCCCAGGATAAGCAGATTCGATGAAGAATCGGTGCGTTTTTTTGCAAAAGGCTTTATGGGAAAATATATCACTGAAGACTCAGAAGCCCTGTTTTGCCTTTGGGCCTCGGCAGTGTTTAGCGAATGACCTCAATGCTGTTTTTTTCCTTCCTTCTCTACAGATTGAAGACAGACAATGAATTCAGCCACTGTACTTGCCTGGGCTCAGCTGGGTAGTGCTGTGGATCTCGGCCTGCCCTGACATTGCCAGTCTCTTTTCTTTCAGCTCCATCATCCATTAGGAAGACACTTGCCGCACAATCCACGAAGTGTGCCAGAAAAGAGTAGGAGGCTCTCCTAGGGAGGTGGGGAATGAAATACAAAATTAAAGACCACTGAAAGGACATCTAAGTCTGCTGTGACCGTAAGCTTTCTTTTCTTTGAGATCGTGCTGGTGTCACATGGTGGTGTTGCTGTAAGTCTAGAATTCATGTTGGTCTCTCAGAAACCCCGGCCTTTTTTTTTTTTATTAGGCCCTTAAGCATTGTATGTGGAAAGAGGAACCAGCTTTGAAAAGCTTAACAAGACTCACCTTCCCTTGGGCGGTGATGCGGTAGCAGGAAAGGGTATGGCTTCCTTCTTCCAGGGAATAGACACTCGGGACTCTCTCCTGCTTCCCGTCCTTGTTGGGTCACTGTCTAGCACATGGCAGCTGGTGGGGTCTCCATCAGAAATCATGGCACTGCATGTGACGTTCTAAGCACTGTCGATTGATACAGTTTTGCGGGAGTTCAGGGGTTTTTTTCCTTAAGTTTTTATTTTTATTATTATTATTTTTTGTGCTTACAGCACCTGGTCTTCCTAGGTGGTCTCCCATCCAAGTACTAACCAGGCCTGACCCTGCTTAGCTTGCAAGGGTCAGACGGGATCAGGTACGTTCAGGGTGGCATGGCCGTAGACTCTTAAGTCTTTAAATGTCTATGTAGATCTTTAAGAAACGGTCCAATTTGCTTTAAATCATGGACATGTTTCTTTTATCCCAAATATTAGGAATTGGTCACCAAGATTGCTGTTGGTCATAATCCCAGTTCTCTTGCTTCCACTAGTCCTATTCCAAGTGTGAGAATCTCGAGGTTTCTCCACTGATTTCCAAGGGGAAAGTGAGGAACAATTAGGATGCTCAGCATATTGAGGGCAGAGTCTGTACAGCTTAATGATATGTTAACGTGAAATAGCGGCGGACAAATGGCCCTCAGCTTGTTTTTCGTACTGACCGGGAGCTAAGGATGGTGTTTACATTTTTAAAGGTTTTTTTTTTTCCCTGTTTGGAAATTGTTCACTTCTCCTCCCCCCCGCCCCTGGCTTTATTGAAATATAATAGACAATTAGTTGCTCATATTTTAAAAGTTTTTTTTTTTAAGAGTATGAAGAATATGGGCCAGAGGCTGTATGTGGCCCAGAAGCTCCAAATATTTACTGTTTAGCCCTTCACAGAAAAAATTGCTGGCATAAAATATCAGGAAATAAATCCTGGAAATAGGGAGCTAATAATAATCATGAAGTTCTAGGCAAGCTGCTCTCCTTTTAGGTATGTTTTTCTATACTTTATCTTATTTGATTTTTGAGAGATGATTATTCATTCTCAGGAACTGTTTTTAGTTGACTATAGGATGTTAGGAATCTTAAAATTACTTAAAATGCAAAAGGATATAATACATAGTTTGGGGAACTTGAAGAGGGAAAATAAAGCCAAAGATGAAATGAGCATATTTGACATACAACTCCAGGGCTGTAAACTTCCTGGAGGATGGCAACAGACTCTATTATAAGTGTCCCAGTGGCCAAGACAGTGCAGAAAGTGTAATCAGACTGAAATTGATGACATGGTTGCCCGTATCCCATCATTAATATGAATTCATCTTTCCTTAACGACCTGGGTCTTCAAAGAGTCTAGTGCTTTAGCTGATTACTTGATATACTTTATAGATATACTTTATCTACTGGTTGATTTACTTTATAGGGAGTTGGCACACTGGGCTGAAACAGAGCTGCTTCTGGTCCAAATGCTGGAATTGGCTTTGTTCAGTCATCTCAGCTCATTGTCCTGGCTTCTTGATTGCAGAAGTGCTCAGAGTGTGCCTTGTGTGATCTCTGAGGCAGTGTAACATGGCAGCCCTTCTATCAAATTATTTGTTGAATCGAAGGCGTAAATAAGTAACCGCTCCTCAAATTAGTGCTCCCTCCCCCTTTTAAATCACAGCCATTGACATTTGAGCAGCCTGGCGTACGAAATGGAGTACACTTGAACTTCTCAGACAGTTGCCTACTTTATCGCATCTGCCTACATTTCTCACTCTGCCAAGTGGAGCCTCTCATAAGGCATCTCGTGCATTTTCAGAATATTGGTACTACTACTATTAAAGGCAGGCTGGTGTTTCCCAGTTATAAATAAAAACAGGATATTCTGCGGTCTACAGTAGCATTCAATCACAATAACGTTTATTGCATATTTGAGGCTGTCAGACTTTCCAGTTTGGGAGAATTAATATTCACGTTAATCTGGTTCTAAGTACATTTATAAGGCATTGAAGTCTGAATTCAAAACTCTTCATCTCCAGAAGACACACAGATGTCTCCTAGCCTTTTCTAATGTATTTCTTATGCTACTTGTTAATCTCTAAAACAAATTTGATTAAGACGCACACGGAGTTCACTTTAATGTCATTGTGTGCTGCAGACTCAGAAAGCTATTCAGATTTTCAGTGACAGATGCAACCTGGCGGAGGCGAATTAGCCACTTAAAGGTCACACCTTACAGTTCAGCGCTCAAGTGTGGACTGATTTCTTCCATGATTTCATTTGTGTTTGTTTTACTTCTCTGGCTGGTCAGACCCTAGATTGTATTGACTGTTTTATATTTCTTCAGGAGCCTGTAAAGCACATAGCACTTAGCCAGGTTTTCAGATAATTGCTCATGTTTTAAACCTTCAAATTATAGTTTAAATGTAATGTACACTTAATTTGTATTTATATTTTCATTGCATTTGTTCACTTTTTTTCTGTTTACATTCACTGCATGTGTGTGTGTGTGTGTGTGTGTGTGTGTGTTCCCTAATTTAGAACAGTGTACAGGAAGTGTGAGCTATGTTTAAGATAAATTTACAGAAGGTCATGTCAGCCCTCTTGGAATGCCGTATTTGAAAGCTTATGTTTAAAAAGAATGTGAATGGTTCTCTTTAGGCTAAATCTTCAAACAAGTGGTCGTTTTAATATCTCAATTTTCAACATTAACCGTAGCAAAACATCTGATACAGATTATAAAATAGGTCAAATTTATTGCTTAAGGCTTGAAGATCTTTAAATTCTACCCTGCAATTAAGGGAAGTTAGGAAAAATAGGACCCCTTCAGTGTCTGATTTCCAAAGTTTCAAACCCTAAGTAACTGCTCAGCATCACGGTGCATAATAGGTTTCGTCTCACAGATGCTTAAATTCCCATGCATTTTAGGATATTATTTTCATTTAACTTTTTAGAGTACATTCTGGTGTAGGCTGGCATTTTAGTGGCTCTGAACTCCTGAACAGGAGGGAAAAATATTAAAAGTCTGTTTTTAAAAGGTTGTAAAAGGCGCAGCTGCAGATTGAACTTTCCCTGTAGGTATTTCCTGCCACGTGGGTAAATCACAGGCAGGTAGGCGGGGGCGGGGAGGAGTGAATCTGGGCAGAGCGAGGCTGTCGGGCAAGGGTGTTCTACATGCTGGCTTGGTGGAGCGTCTCCATGGAGCAGTTTCTCCTCCTGTAAAGACAGAGTGGTTAGACAGGGAGAGCGCGTTGTCACACGCTGGCTGTGGGATGGCTCATTGCAATCCAAGCCAAAATAAGGTCTGTTTGGGAGACTTCAAGTGCAGGGCACAACCCGGGCTAGAGAGATGCTACTGTAGGGAGGTTTCTCCGAGTCCCAGTCCTAAGGCAAGATGCAGTGACAGTTTCCAGTGCGTTGGTGAGAGGTACTGTATTGTGTTCAGGCCTTGGGGACATCCAGGGTTCATTTAAATAGGCAATGGCATGAGTTAAGGATTGGTAAGTAAAATAATAGTCGTCAATTTTAGTTCATGCTCTGTATGCTATTTTTTGTATGGTTCTCTTCGTGGACTTTACTTTCAATAGGGAAACAAGTTCTGTGAAATCTCTAGATGTCAGTGCGTTTTAAAGTCATGACCATTATGCTCGTGGGGGCATCTTGGGTGTCTTTCATGCCGATTTAAAAAAAATAGGGAAACCAGTACTTGAAAACGGGAGTGTCCTTTGGGCCACTCAGTCATACCTAAGGGGAGCCCTCCTTTTCAGACCACGAGGTCATGCTCAGGTGCAGGGTCCCCTGGTGGTAAGTTATGTGAGGACCAGGCACAGTACTGGGAAGAGGTGGCCTCTGAGGAGCTGCTTTGCAAACCAGAAAATAGCCACCAGTATGACACAGCTGTACTGACCAGATGTTTGCACTGTGATGGTTCTTTCCTAGTTTTGGTGCCCACTTGGATTTTCACAGTCGGAGATGGAAGCAAAGGTAAGATTTATTTCCTTAACTCATAAGAGAAAAAAGTAAATTTTAGTCTTTAAAGCCTCGGTGTTCTTGTTCTATGATGGAGAAGACCAGAGAAAGACATCAGGAAATGAAAAGTAAAAGCACCAGCGGGCGCATAGCTCCCCATCTTTCGTCCCAGGCACTGGGGAGCGGGCCGGGCCGGCAGGCAGGGCGGGACGGCGGAACATCACACTCACTAGTCTGTGTGGTCCTTGGCGGGCCGTGGGTGACTTGGAACTAGGCGCCTAATTACAGTGGGTAGTTGCGGCCGAGATGATGGACGTTGGGTCCTCAGCTCTCCCTGCATCTTATCTAAAAATGAGCCACGTTTTAACGGCCATAACCTTAAATTAATTGTCCTGTGCGTACCTCATGTACGCGTACTTTAGAGCAAGTATGCGTACACTCGGTGACCATCATGGGCATGGACCTGTCATCTTTTCTTTGACCCAGTAGGACCCTACTGTAGAGTCGGGTTTGAGCAGATAGTAAGTCAGTCCGTGTCGATTAGGTGAGTATACACTTCTGCTGAGGGTGAACTGTAGCGTCTAGCCTCCCCCTCCCCTTATTTTGTAGGCGGCATCGTCGAAAACTACCGAGTCTTGGGCTTCCCATCCGGTATATGCAAGATACTGGCAGCATTACTATCAAGCGATGGCTTGGATGCGAAGCCACCAGAATGCCTATCAGAAGGCGGTGGCGGCCTATTTCAGCTTCCCATGGTACTTCCCTCCCGCAGCTCACCCCCAGAGCGCCTATGCCCAGGAGGGCCGATCGCCTCGGGCCTCCTCTGACCAGGACTCCGCGTCCCCTCACTGCGGTTACTCGCATCCTCCAAGGTCTGGGCAGCACCCGCACGTCGGCAGAGAAGACCAAGAGTCGGCCGAGGAGGACGAGGACGAGGACGAGGAAGAGGAGGAGGAGGACGAGGAGGAGGAGACGGAGAGCGATTCAGATGGCGGGGTGGAGTGCGACCTGAGCAACATGGAGATCACGGAGGAGCTCCGCCAA
>NW_006435837.1:7971882-7987838 GCF_000325575.1 Pteropus alecto
TAACAGTTCTGTCTCCCCTGATCTGTAAAGCTGTCCTCTGACTCCTGGGTTGGGTACAGATAATATTCCAATCCGGTCCTAAGCCCGGAAAAGCTACGGCGATGTCGCACCTCAGTTGTCTTAGTTTCTGGAGCTGCTTTAACAAATGTAGCATTTTTTCTTTAGTTCTAGAACAAAGCTTTTCCTAATAGTGTCTATGCCATTTAGTGAATGTTTAATTGACTCGTTCCATGGTACACAACTAGTGATTTGCTGTTAGGATTCAAACCAAGGTCTGCCTGACTCCAATTCCTGTGTTCCTTCCTCAAGCACAAGCTTAGGGATTGGGTTTGTCCCTAAAATACTGTTGCCAGCCCACTGGTCACAGCTCAGACTTCCCTGCTGCTCCCAAGCTGCCAAATCTTCAATATTAAGGTCCCTTCAGAGTCGAGATCAGTGTGAACCTCAGTAGAATCACAAGGTGCCTCGTACTTAAGCTTCCCGATTTGACCCTGCGTGGGGGCTGTCTGTCCGTGGGTTTAGAGAATTGTGATAATGATCTTATATCTTCAGTCAGAAAGCAGGAAATTTTTAAATTTCTTACTGCAAAGAACTAGAACTGCTTTTGGTGCCTTCGCTACCATTAAAATTACCAGACTGTTTACATTTTTTTTCCTTCAGGATATATTTTATTATTATTATTATTTATTATTATTATTAATTATAGTTTCTAAAAAGTATTCTTTTTTATTTTTTATTTTTTAAATTATTTTTTATGGTGATGAAATCCAATTGGTTAACAAAATCCAATTAAGTTACAGTTGTACACTTTAATGTAAGGCGTATATATGTTTATACTGTGTGTTCACCTCCCATAGTTAGATTTCTTTCTGTCACCACATATTTGGCCCCCTTTACCCCATTTCCCTCTCCCCTCCCGTCTGGTAACCACTAGTCTATTGTCCATGTCCATGAGTCTGTTTGTTTGTCCTGTTCATTTGTTGCTTGTAGGTTTATATCCCACATATAAGTGATATCGTGATTTTCAGCTTTTTCTCTCTGGCTTATTTCCCTTAGCACGATTATCTCGAGGTCCACCGTTTACATTTTAAGAGTCTCTAACGGAGGTACAAATGCTTTTCTCGCTGTTATAACCAGTAGGCAGTCTCAATATTGTTTGTATTGAGTTCTAATTATATGATATTTTACCTATAATTTTCTACTAAACAGAAACATAGGAAACTAGGAACGGATGAGTTTCATTTGCATCTTGAATGATCCATATTTTTATAATGATGGGCCAGCATTTATTGATCCCCGCTGCGGGCCAGGAACTGAGCGATGGCTTCTTATAAATTGTCACCCCCTTTAGTGTCTTTTCCCTGATGCTTCACTAAACTACTCATTCAGGTTTTTTTGCTTCCCTTCTTTTGATTAAACTTTATTTCTTTGATGTGCATTGGAAAAAGTATATCCAACAAGTATTTTTAAAACAATACTTTGTATTACATATAGAAGATGTTTCCTTAATCTCCAGAAACAAATTTTACCTTTTTTCAAAATACATACAAAATAACCATTAGTCTGGGGTGTAACGGAAGAGTAAGCATTGGACTGCATCCGCAAGTACTTGGAGCACTGTTTGTTACTTTCGAGAAAGAAAATATGATGGATATAGGGCTTACTTCTACTTTCCTTCCTTACCAGAAGATAGGATAATGTGTTTTTCTCCCAAGAGATTGATACTTTTATGATAGAAGTGGTAACTAAGGATGGGAGCAAACCCCAGCCATCATCACTGTTACAGGTTGAGTTGTGTCCTTTAAAAAAGATATTTTGCCATCCTAATCCCCCGGATCTCAAGATGTGGCCTTTTTTGGAGATAAGGTCTTTATAGAGATAAGCGAGGTAAAATGAGTCATTGGGGTGGGCTTCGATCCTATGTTACCGATGTCTCTGTGTCCCAAGAAGGGGAAATTTGGGACACAGAGACACACACCCAGGGAGAACGCCACGTGAGGATGGGAGTGCTGCTGCCACAAGCCAGGAAACCACCAGAAGCTAGGAGAGGCCTGGACGGGTCCTTCTCTAGAGCCTTCGAGGGGCACGGCCCCGCCGACACCTTGGTCTCGGACTTCTGGCCTCCAGACTGGGAGACAATACATTTCTGTTGTTCGGAGCCCTCCAGTTTGTGGTACTTGTTACAGCCGCCACAGGAAACTAGTTCAGCCTCCCTACGAGAATTATCTTTGTTCCCAAATGCAGTCTGTGAGACTTAAAGTGAACTGGACAGGTCTTACCACCTCTGTGAAGAAAACGTATGTACTTATTTTCCCGTGATCTAGACAGCAAACCAACAAAAAAGAGACTTTTATGAAAACCTTTGCAACCGTCGTCCTTAACCTTACTCGCCAGTATTTACATCATCGTCAGTAACATCATACAGAGGCAGCTGTGGCGGAGCCGCTCAGATCACAGGGTTCCAGCCCTTCACCAGCAGGAGGTTTTTATCCTCTTGCGAGCCACCTGCCCTAACCGTTCTGCACCTCAGTCTCCTCACCTGTGAAATGGGGGTCCTACTTAATGGGGTGGTAATTATAAAGATTAAATAAGATAATAAGAAAAGTTATAGAACACTTCTCGGTTCAAAGTCAGTGCCCAAGAAATGTTAGTTGTCATAGGTACTTGCTGAGAACTCATCTTCGATTGCGGGTTATTAACCGTCAACTGGTTTTTCTCTGATAACTATTTGTCCCGGTTAGCGTTTGAGATTCTACACGTCTTTGATAAAGATGTTCTGTGACTTTAGAAAGAGTCATATTTCTGCTCTGGGCAGCACTTATCACACTCTTAAATCGGTTCAGAAAACGTAAAACATAAAAGAATTTAGGTTTTGGTGTCTGTCAAATTCAGTCATTAGCACAATCTCACCCAGGTAGTCACAGCTTTTATTCTGTTCAAAGGACAGTCTTGCTTGATCTAACTTACTGTAGCAAAATACTTGGGCTGGAAAGCCGAACCCACTTCCACATTACTAATAACGGCACTGAGCTCATCAGGCTTCCGCTTCTTTGTGCGTTTTAGAATGTGCAGTTGTAGCAAAGTTCAAAACTACTTGTCCCAGCCTCTCCGCCATGCTTTTGTGTCCCACAGTCTGGCCTGAAAGCGTTATGAGGTCCCTGGGGATGTGAGAATTGTCTGGTGAGGGTGAGAACAGGCCGTGGTGCCAGAGCCTTACTCTATTAGAAGACGCCGCCAGGGCCCGACCCTACACCACCAGTAACAAAATAATGGGGAACAGACGGCTCCCCAGCATTTTTTTTCGCCACTTTTGGTGGTGGGTAGGATAACTACGTATTCCTCTGAGCAGCAGTGAATGCTGGAATTCAGATGTAAGTAATTTGAATACCCAGGGTGCTTTCTGGTCGGTTACCTTTACGGAAATGTCTGTGGAGGTTTAGATGCATACACAGCTGGGAAATGTTTAACAAGGAGGTAAGGGACCTGAGCTGTGTGAATACTTGGTCAAAGCTGTTTTGTTTTGCTCTTTGAACCACTAGAAGGTACTTCTTCAATAAGGGCAGATTGTACTTTGAATATGAACCATGTAGGGAACACAGAGTTTTATGAAATATTACTAGCAACGGAAAACGTAGCTAAAGTTGAAAGATTTAGCTTTTTAGTATTATGCACTTCTGCAGAAACATGTTATACACACAGTTCATCATCATCTGAGTCTTATGGACTATTTTCTTAAGATAAAATCCTTCAGACCAGACAGCATGTTCTTGCTTGTGATTACTACTCTTCCAGATAATCTCCAATTTAACATTTTTCAATGATTAAAAAAAAAATTGAGGGCGAAAAATTCCTTTTGTGCCATGGGAACAGGCATGGCTTCAATTATGTTATATGTCATCACTTCCTAATGAAATATTTCCGTTATTTAAAACTTCCGTAGTGACATTGCTTATGGGAAAGTAGACAGTTGTGAAGTTTAAAAGGTCAGCTGTGTTTTCAATTACTTCTTAGGAAAAATGTTTATCGTTAGGTTAAGAAAAGTATCCGTTTTAAGGCATAAATAACCATCGACTAAGACTGCAAGATTACAGCCCCTAATACAGGGAAAATGAGCGCGAGTCATCATTCTCAAACGAGAAGAAGGCCCTCCGAAACAAACACTGTCACCATTGTCACGGCCTTGGGCCACTCAGGTGTTTACCACCTGTGTTTGGGGGGTAGATGTTGGGTCAAAACGGGCCTATTTACAAAGAGCAAACCCAGGTGGGGACAGGAGAGCAAATCAAATTTAAAACGATACCTAGATGAGCCATCTATGGTGTGGTCCGTGGTTACTTTAGCCAGTGAACTCAGGAATGAGAGAGAAAGAAAGGGCTAAGTCCACCCCCGCGTAGCCCTCGAAGCCCTGTTCTTACCAAAGGCGTTTTTGTACACTCGATGGAAGACGTGCTCAATTGTGTCGTGTCTACAGAAGGTTAGACGCTGTCAGCCTACTGGAACCCCAGCTCGTTCTCCCTCAGGTCACCCTCTGTGGAAAGCCTAGAGGATATAGTGAAAGTTACAGCCCAGTGTTTATTGAGTCATTTTGGTGTAGTCAGTGAGATTCAAGCGTGGAATCCTACTGATTGAGCCCAGTTCCACTCTCTGTGTGTTTTGAATAGTCCAGATGTTCAGACACATATAAAACCAGTCCGTAAAAGGCGGTGGAAACGTGGAAGGAAGGGAAGGAAATGTGCTTTTATTCTAAACATGGAAATGGTGACTGCCCACTGACTTGGAGATTACATTTGTCATGGAGTGAGGGATGTGGGGTGACAATGGAAGACCTATCAGCCATGGCCCCAGGTCTGCGCCTGTGTGCTGGGTATGTTGCTGGCTAGCCAGAAATGAGGCATTTCTGATATAAATCGTCTGCGCTTTCACTTGGTTGTGCTGAGATTGTTAATTCTGTCAACGTAGCAGAGAATATAATCAGAAAGACATGCTAATCCTAGAAAAATCAGGAAGAATAACATTCTTCAACACTCATTCATCTTAGTACTTTGTCTTCCAAAATGTCTCTGCCTTTGTTCTAACTCCGTGGAAGACTGAAAGCAGATTTTCCCACTATGTCAAGTTCTCTAAAGTCCAAGTCACTCCCCATGATTTTTTTTTTCCTTTATGGCCTATAAGTCTATATTGACAACATCATGTAAATGTATAGACTGAGCCAAAAAATATCGAGGTTGTGTATCCTGAACCCAGGTGGAATCCAGTAGCGTGTCTCCTTAGTAGTATAATACTGGTTTTCTCGTTTTAACCCTATATGCATATTAACCCGTATGTCAGTTTCCTAAGACTGCTATAACAAATTACCATAAACCGCGTGGCTTAGAACAACAGAACGTGATTCTGGGGGCTGGAAGTGCAAAACCAACGTGTTGGCAGGACCGTGCTTCCTCCAGAGGCTCTAGGGCCTTGCTGCTTCCAGTGTCGGCTGGCTCCTGGCGTTTGCTGGCTTGTGGCAGCGTAGCTCCAATCTCTGCCTGCAGGTTTACATGGTTTCTCTCTATGTCTCTACGTGTCCTTCCCTGTCTCACATGAGGATAGCTGTCATTGGATTTAAGGTTCACCCTAATCCGTTATGGTCTCATCAGATCCTTCCCTTAATGACACCTGCAAAGACCCTATTTCCAAAAAAAAAAAAAAGTCACATTCTGAGGTTCCGAGTAGATGTGAACCCAACCCACTCCAACCCTATTTTAGAGCTGGAATCTAAGAAGATATTCTGGTTTGTATTAAAACAAATTCCCATGACCAAATATCCTACCAGAAAAAAGCACTTGGTCACATCGAGTCGCACAGCTGTTTTCAGTAAAAATGACCAACCCCTCACGACAAGGCACCTGTTCAGTGATGTCTGAAGCATGATCCCCTCTGCTTCGTTCAGCTGAATCTCCGTCTAGTTGGATGAGCCCTCACCTTGTTTGACAGGGTGAAAAACTGCCAGTGACTGAGAATTCTTCCCTTCAGTGGGAGGAAGGAAGAGTAAGTAAGTGGATGCCTTCAATTGAGTACGTTCCACCCTCAGGCTTGCTCGGTCCCCTAGGTCAGTGTACAGCCAGGCTGAAGGTATTTGCTTTTAAGCCGACTGGTTTTCAAATCTGCAGTCTAGCCTTAGAATGTTGTTTTATTTTGTTTTCTCTTCTTTTAATTGTGTGAGTAAGTGCAGGTGAAGTGACTGCAATGTGAGGGTACAAGATCAGACCCCAACTCATCGGAGCGCTCCCCTCCCTTCGCCCCCAGCCCGTCCGCCATGGAGGCGCTCAGGACTCTCCTGAAGGGAGCCTCTGCCCAGTACGTCTTGTGGTCGTAGCATCTGTTTCTTTATCCCTGGGTTGTTTTCATTTTTCTTTTAACAGCATCTGGAAGAAACAGTTGTTTACAAAAAGTAATGTATGGCCTTTGAGCTTTCAACAGTCATTTCCAAAGCACCCGCTTTGTGTCAGGCACGGTGTCCTCCTGGGGGTGGGGCTGGGGCTGGGGTGAATAAAGGCGACAGAGCTCCACGAAGACTCTTGCAGGCCTGTCCTTGCACTAGGTGGTCTTTCAGTGCAGGGGACAGGCTTCCTGCCCCTTAAATCTGTTTTGAACAACTACCCACCATGTAGGAAACTGGGAAACCACCTAACCTTTTGCCAGGCAGGGAGGGGACAGGGTTGGGCCTTAAATTTTCATGAGGAAGACCGGATGGGGAAAGAGACAGAACTAGAGAAGTGAGCAGAGGGCTGTGTCTTTTATTCTTACAGTGTGGGAACTTTGTTAACATCTAAAACCCAGTGATGGTAGCCCATGAGCACACAGCGAGCGCGAACTTGGAAAATGGCATAGGCTTCGTGGATGGCCAGCTGGGGTTGCTTTGTATTAACAGAGTGTGTCATCCACAGATGTCAACAGTAAGAGAAAATGTCTCCTGGTGTACAATTAGGAGACCAATTTAATATCTGTAAGATAGTTTTTGTCAGAAGGGTAGCAGCAAGACGTATAATTATAACCACGTTAAATTATAAGGAAAAGAAAAATAAAGATGCGAGAGTAAAAAGGTTACATTCATATATCCAAATGGTAGACAACAACAGATTCCCGTGTTTATTAAAACTTCTAAACTCAGAGACTCAGATTTAGACAGGAAGTTTAACATCGATTATGTCACTGAATCTGTTGGAAAAGCTGATGATAACCTTAGGACAAATTTGAGAGTGAAAGGACCATGATCTGGGAACCTCTGCCCTCGACATGCGGACACTCTGAGGCCCCAGCAGCCCCCGCACGTGGGACCATGTCCTCTGGGCCAACAACAAAAGGAGAGCCCCGGGACTGGTGATGTCATGGGTGGGACTGTGTCATCCCTGGCTAATGCGGAAATGCCAAGCCTTCAGAAGAGTATTCTTTGGAGGGCGCGGCAGGGGGAGGGGACAGTAGAATTTAAACACCCATGAGGACTAAACACCTTACATCCTTGTGTTCCAGACTTGGCAGAAAGACCAAAAATGAGAAACAAATGCTTGTTGACCTCCCATTCATTTGCATATGAGGTCAATATTTTGCTTTAGGTCTGCGTTTCACAGTAAGTCAATTCTATCTTTTCCATGGATAAGGTAACAGTTACATGGCATTATTTTGACAGCCATTTGGCATATCCGTATATTGCTTCCTTATGTGAAAATGAACTGCAGATGTGCCAAGACAGAAATGGCCAGATACATTTTTAATAATGTTTCCAAGTTTATAAAAGTCCTTCCTCCAGCTCCAAGGTGTTAACTTAATGAAGAACAGGATTTATGAGCGTGACTATGCATAGCCACATAAATATCTTTCTGTTCACACTTGATTTGCTCACTTTTGTGGTCCCCTCCATACTAAGCTTGCTTTCTACTACTATTTTTTTTTTTTAAGAAGGAAACAAAGATTTATATCCTCGTTTTATCCCCTACAACTATCTTCACTCCTTAGTAACGTCTCTCTTGGTAGCAATAGTAGCTACAGATGTGTGCATTTTACTATCGGTTTCTCTTGTTCTTAACAGTGGGTTATAAAAATCTAGGTAGGCTAAATTTTACGTTCTTCAGCATTGTCAATATTTCGTTTCTTATTTACATAAGAACAAAAATTATTTCAGTACTTTTATAATAAAAACAATAGGAGAGAATAAATTGAATCAATATTTCTTGCTTTACAAGAACCCGTTTAAATGAGCAGGACTGAAAGCATGTAACGATAGCACCTGGAACCGAGCCTAAGGTGACCTGCGGAGTGACGGGAAAGTCACATTCCGACACACGGTTCAGCTTTGTTAATGGAGCGGGAAGATCAGACGTCAGAGGTTTCGCGTCCGTTTGCAGCCTTGCCCTTGCTCAGCCCTTTAACCTTCGGCAAGGGTGGACTCGCTCGGTGTGGGTTGTGTTTTGGATGTGTGGAAGGGTCACTCACTGTCGCGGCCATTCCCCGGTCACCAGTGCTTGCTCTTTTCCAGATTATCTCAAATCAACAGCTCTTCCCAAAGGGCTGAGTTCGTCCCCCAGCACCTTGTTTGTGCTGGGAGGTCCTGCCTCCTGCAACACCGGCCTTTCCAGCAGGCGTTGTGTTTTCCTGCGGGCCTGGTGCTGTGTTTAAATCCGAGTGAGCACCATGGGCCATTCCTCGCTGGGCAGAGGAAGGGAGGAAGTCAGCTGGTGTCATTTTCTCCCGAATCTTCAGGGCTCCTTCCAGAGGTTGGATGGTTGGGGGGTGACATGTTTCCTCGTGGCTTTTTGCCATTTGTATCGGTGTATAACCTAAATAAGTGAGCGATGAGCTTCCTAACTAAGCGGATAAGAACATGCGGGCCAGGCCTTAGAATCTAGTGAGCAGCTCAGCTGCCATGGCCGGGCCCAGCTCACAGTCCGAAAGGGAAAGCTGTGGGATGTGGGGACCGCCCGTGGCACATCGGGCAGCATGGATGTCACCCCGGTTCACCATTGTTGGCTCGTTCTCAGGGCGGCAGCAGCAGCTGGACGAGGCGCGCCTGGAGGACTACGTGAACGCCGACCACGACCTGTACTACAGCACCCGCCGCTCCGTGGAGCCCCCCTCTGAGCGGCCCGGCGAGCGGCGCCAGGCCGAGATGAAGCGCTTGTACGGGGACAGCGCCGCCAAGATCCAGGCCATGGAGGCCGCCGTGCAGCTGAGCTTTGACAAGTACTGTGACCGAAAGCGGCCCAAATACTGGCCGGTCATTCCGCTGAAGTTCTGAGCCCCGGGTCCCCAGCCATCACTCCCTCCCTTTGGGATTCGCTCTCTTCCATTTCCTCCTGTGCGTTTTCTCGGGAAAAGGGGACTCTTTACGCTGAGAAATCAGCCATGTTCACCAAAGTCCGAGGGGCCCATCACTGGGGGTGGATGTCATAGGTCAGCCACTTTGAAGCGGCAAGCGCGTGCAGTCACCAACATGAGAGATTTAACATAAAATGATCATCTCATGTACGACACTGCTTTTTACATTAACCGCGGCATTCAGGTCATTAAAGTTCTCACGGATCCCATTTAGTCGTTTGTCTTTTCCTCTATGTGTAACCCCACTGAATGAGGCAGACGCCATAAATGAGTCGGATGCGCTCTCCCACTCCAACTCCCTCAGCCCGCTCCGAGAATGACCCAGGCACATGGCGAGGCGAATGCCACTTCTCTCCCACGTGCCGTAGAGGGTCAGAGGTCATATTTTTCAGCTTTGCAGGCCACACTGTGTCACGACTCCTCAGTTCCACCCTTGCATCGTGAAAGCAGCTGGAGACGGTAAGTAAACAGATGGGCGTGACCGTGTTCCAGTAAGACTTTATAAAACCAGGTCCTGGGCCAGATGCGGCCTATGGGCCTTGTTGACCCCCGCTCTAACGGAATGAAAATACCTGTCTGACCTTCGCGTTATCTCGGTAACCCTACAGGCCTTGAACGTCAGGCAGATCTGAGAGCAAAGAACAGTAATTCCCAAACCTGCTCACCTCTGCAGTCTCCTCTTGTAGAAAGGGTACAATCGAACTCATACTTTGTATAGCGAATAGCGTTTTGATAAGAGAATACGTTTCTGAGAATGAAAATCTAAGAATTGATGGAATCGTCCATTTAAAAAAGCCAGCTGCCTTTTAAATAAGTTATTACAGTGCGTTGCCAGGGTGAGCCTTGTTGCCCTGAGAAGATTAGCACATCCATCAGAGGTTGGTGAAAAGATTTAATATTGACATGTTTCTCCCTAAGAACACTGAGCTCCACATTGCAGCTCCTGCCCTGTGATAAATGCATTCCTTTCGTGAGCCCCGGGTGCTTATTTTTCCCAGCTCTCGTTTTATTACTGGAGTTGCAATTTGTGCTTGGGTATTGCAGACAAAAATCAGAATTGACTTCCCCTGAGGTGACACGTGACTAAACTTTCAAATCTTTAGTAGTGCTCTTTTTTAATTTTAAACTCATATGCCTAAATAGAGAATAGATGTGACTCAGGCACAAATACAAACTAAAGCCTCTAATTGCATCAGCTTCTTAGAGTGAAGTGTTTCTCTTTTACAAAAAGCTCTCTTACCTTTCCCCAAAGAAACCACCATGCCGGTCCCACTCCTGCTGGCTCTGTGACTGCAGACCGTGGGAGTTAACTTTCACCTCTCAGTTGCTTCTGTGTTCCCTGCTCTTGACGTGGTATTAGTGATTCCCCCGCATGAAGTCCTTGCGAGGGCCACACTGAGTCAGTGCCTATAAAACACAGTGCCGGCCACACGAGAAATATTCAATACGTGTTGATGTTTATTCCCTGTCTTTACAAATTGCCACAGAGCCAGTGAAAATCCTAGGTACGAAACTTCTTCCAAATATGGAGAAATCTTGCCCTGTCAGCTCTTTAGATGATGCTCTGGCTTCTCACATCTCATTCCCCTGTCCTTCCTCCCAGATGGCTCATGGATAATTTGTGATATGAGGGACCTCTGATTTGTTCATTTATTCAGCAAATTTTTGACTCCTTTCCATTCCACTTAGCTAAATCATAGTTTCTGCCCCCAGGGACCTGGCATTCTAGGAGGAGAGGCAGGCAGGTGTGCAGTGATGATAATTGCAATACATGCACCGCCAGAGGCTCGCACAGGAGCTACGGGAGCTTGAGAGAGAGAGATGAGGGTGGGGCTTCTCGGCCTCAGCACTATTGACATTTGGGACCAGATCGTGTAGTTCTTAAAAAATACATACCATGGATGCATACATAAAATCGAGAAACTTGCATGCAAATGACACACACACACCAGCTTCAGAATAATGATTAGTTCTGAGCAGGGAGAGATGCGAGTGCCACTCATAAGGGGTTTTTCTGTCTCTGATGTTTAATTTCTTTATAACAGAAAAGCTATGGTAGGAACCCAGCTTTGATAGAGACCCCCACATTCATCAATCTTCATTCTGACGTAAAATAGTATATTTTTCACTTCATTTCTAGGGTTAACTGTTAACATGAAACATTAATTTATCAAACATTTATATAGGGACTACTATGGGCCATATACTGCTCTAGTAGCTTTACAAATATTAATTTCTTTAGCAATCAACCCATGACAGACCTATGAAGTAACTATTATGGGGACACAACCTGTTTTCCAAAACACTTAGGTCAGGTGTGTTTCGGAATTCAGATGTTGTACTTTTAATTCCGTGCAGGGCAGGTTTTGTCATCAAATCCTTAGAGGCAAGTCAGGTTTGGCTGCCAAACAAATTATTTTAAACAAAATAAAAACAACAACCCCCAGTTTTCAGAGCTTTGGGGATTTCAGAAAAGGGGCGTACAAATTTTAATCCAATTTTGTAGAGGAGGAAACCAAAGCACAGAGAAATTAACCAACTATTGTTCTCTTTCCGTGATGAGAGGGAGTGTCAAACCCGGATATTCTGACTCCTAAACGCCCCACATTTAGCTGCTTCGTCCTGCCAAATTCAGCCTCTACAACCATACTGACAATATACGTAAAACACGAAGTATGCAAAGCACAGCGAAGAATCAAGCCTGTCACAGCCCGCAGGATTCCAGTGTGCTCCATGCCGGAGCTTGGGGTTAGGTTTTAGTCCTAGCTCAGTTCAGTAGTGTGTGACTCTGGATAATGCATTCACACTCTTCATCTGAATTTTAGAACTGAGGCTGTAGCAGCAAGGAGAGGGGACACACTTAGGATGTCGAGGAAATAGACATTTTGTGGCTTGGCGATTTGGGACAGGTGAGGAAAAATCTAGGATGGCTCAGGATTCTGTCTTGGATGGTGGTTCTGGTCATTGAGGTAAAGAAAACAATGAGAAACCTGTTTGGGAAGAAGGATAATTAATTGTATTTGGGACACAGTGAGTTTGCAAAGCTCATAGGACGTCTAGTGGCATCCTGTAAGTTGCTGGAGATTTGGGTTTGCAACTTTGTGGAGAGGGTCTGCATCAAAAATACAGACTTTAATGTTTGTAGCCTTAGGAATGTGGGAAAAGGGACCATTTATAGACTAGGGAAAATGGACCCGTGACACTGGGCCCTGAAGAACAATGACTTCAAAACACAGGTGAAGAGGAGTCTGAGGGGAACCAAGAAGAAAATGGCAAAGACAAAGAGGAAGAGATGCAGGAGCCAGAGATGTCTCAAAAGGGAAAATGGTAAGTGAGACAACCAGACAGTATAGCTTCTACTATGCCTTCTATTTCTGCATTAGGAAGTTGACTTCACCAGCAGTGAAATATTTTTGCAAATATGTATATATTGATATAGATAGATACTGAGATCCATATATCGCAAATATATTGCAAATATTTTTATATAACTTTATATATATATAAATATGTATATAATATATATGTAAACATTTAACATTAGATAAATATATATAATATGTAATATATATGTATGTAACAGAATCTAATTAAGTACCAATTTACAGGAAGTTCAGGAAGCAGACTAACATGTTAAAACACTGAAGATAGAATCAGCCAAATCTAGAATGAGGGAAATTTCATAGGACAGAAAACGCAGTTTTTTCAACAAATGGACTTTTAAAAAGTGTGTGGGAGAAGAGGTGATGGCAGAGAGGAGGGACTTTTCTGAGCTGTAATGTGTAGACTTTGTATGTGTCCGAATGTGAACAAGTTAATTATTAAAATTGGGAATTTGAATATGGACTGAGTATTAGAGGATATTGAAGAATTATTAGATTTGTTAAGTATAATAGCTGTTTTGTGTTGTGTTTTTTAAAAAGTTCTTATCTGTTAAAGACACTGAACTCTTAGAGTTGAACTCATGCTGTCTTGGATGTCCAGCAGGGGTCCTCAACCCCCAGGCCGCACGGACTGGTACCTGTCCGTGGCCTGTTAGGAACCAGGCCGCACAGCAGGAGGTGAGCATCAGGCTAGCCAGCGAAGCTTCATCTGTATTTGCAGCCGTTCCCCAGCGCTGGCATCACCGCCTCAGCTCCACCTCAGATCATCAGGCATTAGATTCTCATAGGAGCACCGGTCCCTGTGCCAAAAAGGTTGAGGAACGCTACTTTAAAGTCTTCCAGTGGCAGAGCATGAGAAAGGTGACAGTTGAAACAAGATCAGCAAAATATTGAGAATTGTCGAAGCTGGGAGAAGGATACATAGAGTTTCAATATGCTTTTTTCTCTAGCTTTAAGTTTGAAAATTCCATAGCAAAGTTTTAGAAAATGAAATGGAATTCGAAGGTAAGAGTTTAATAGTATTGTCACCGAAAGGTCTGGTTAACAGTATTGTTATAGGTCTGGTAAATTAAAAACAGAAAAGTAGACTTTAGCCTGACAATCTAGAAACCATTGTAATCTCAAGGATCTTAGAGCAACCTCAGTGGATAGGTGGGGAATGAAACCAAATACTACATCAAAATCTAAGATACTGAGAGGGACAAAAAAGGATGGAGCATGTCTAAGGGACACAGGAGCCAATCTGAAAGAGCTCCCAGTGACCAAACTGGGACAATTTCAGCGACAAAATATATAACGTAGTATTGGGTTATAACCCAAAGTATAAAAGAAATATAAGTCCATACTGATAAGTGAATAATAAATGGAAAGAAGAGACGAATCTTCCTTATAGATGAGTTGTAAATAACATCTGTAGATCTTGCCTCCTCTAGGAGGCGGACCATATCCTCCCTCCTCACTGAGTAGGGGCTAAAATAGTAACTCGCTTCTAAAGAACAGAGTTTAGAAAGGGGAGAAGAACTTTCAGTGGAAAAACCTGGCAGACACCACATGATCTAAGTACTCGGGGTTATCATCACCAGTGATAAATTCTGTGGGTACCATGTGCTACCTAATGTAATCTGATGTGATGAGAAGGGCGCTTCACCTCTGGTCATCTCAAACCTATAACCCCAGTCTAATTATGAGAAAAACATCAGATAAACCTAAGTTGAGGGACAGTGTACAAAATACCTGACCAGTACTCTTTAAAACCCTCAAGGTCGTGAAAAGCAAGGAAAGCTAGAAACTCACAAAAGGCACTAAGGAGACGTGATGACTAATTGCAGTGTGGGATCCTGGATTGAATCCTGAAACAGAAAAAGGGCATTAGTGGGAAAACTGTGAGATCCAGATAGTCTATAGTTTTATTTAATAGAAATGTGTCAATATTAACTTCTTAGTTTTGACAAATGTACCATAGTTATGTGAAATGTTAACAATATGGGAAACTGGACAAAGGTGTATAAGAACTCTGTACGACCTTTACTTTTCTATAAATCTAAAATAATTCTAAAATAAGAGGCGTTTTAAAATAAAATGGAAATTCAGTATTGATTTTTGCTCATTGTATTTATATGTAACTCTAATTCCACCTTTATAAGGAGGAAGATATATTTTAATTTTGCTAAAGAAAATTTACAAAGCCTTTTTTCTTCTTTTGAGTGCTGTGGAATCTGACACCTCGGATACCAGGATGAGAAGACCGAAGGTGAGTGGGTAAGGCTCTGACGTTCGTTGGGAACCCAGTGTGTCATGTGCTGGACAGTTTCCACATATTACCTGCCTTGTTTCTCCCAACAACCTGATGAAGCCTGATCTCCAATTTTCTGATCAGCAAATGGGTTCAAAGTAAGAAGAAATAACAAGCCTACTGTCTGGGGGTTGGGTGCAAATGGGGAGCAACTGTTGATGGATGCAGGCTTTCCTTTCGAGGTGATGAAAATATTTCAAAACTAGATAGAAGTGGGGGTTATACAACACTGTGAATGTACTAAATGTCACTGATTTGTTCGCTTTTAAACGGTTACTTTTGTATTACGTGAATTTCAACTCCATTAAAGAAAATGTAATAAGTAAAAAATATAATAAAATAAGATTTGAGAAGCTATGGTTTAGGCACAGGAGAAAAACCTGGAGAGGTGGGCAGAAATCATGTGATATGTAATATTTCTCAATTTTTATTTTTTGGCCAAAGAACAGTTGTTCCACAATAGATATTAGCACATGACAGAACACTAATACTCTCCATAGGACCCAGTTTGAGAAACACTTTTTCATTGAATGAAGGAAGTATCATTTTTAAAAAGTAACAACGTAGCGTGGCTTTGGAAATTGACAGAATAAAAGGATCAGACACCCATTTGAGAAGAAGCCTTGTATGGGCTTGGTCTGTTCCTAAGAATGGATAGATTTGGCAACATGCGATGGCACAGACACACACACCAGGTAGGGCGGCCGGCAAAAGGCAGAAAATATGGTTGTGTATTGGAAACAGAACGTAGACCCATCTGCCAGACTCCCAGGGTCCCCAGACCTGGCTGCACGTTAGAATCACTTGGATCCTGCTCCAGCCAATTAAATCAGAGTCGCTGGCAGCAGGGGCCTCAGCACCATGAGTTGAAAACTCCAGGTAATCCTAACGTGCAGCCAGGGTTGAGCTGTTCTCAAATATGGTGTAGG
>NW_006435837.1:7987871-8003899 GCF_000325575.1 Pteropus alecto
ACGATCACCTGGGGCGTTTGCTAAAGCACAGATTCCTTATTCAGGAGTTTGGAGCGAGGCCCATGAACTTGCATTTCTATTAAGCTCTCAGGTGGTGCTGATGCTGCCGGCTCACGGACTTTTAAGTTGAGTAGCACTGATGCAAGCAACGTGATAACAACAGTGAAGGAACAGTAAAGGACAGTTTGCAAGTGGTTTCCTTGTTTAAAATATAATCCACAAAAGTGGATTCAAGCGTTTGAATGGGAGACAACTTGGTGGTGTTAGGGCAGCCATGCCACGACTTGCAAATATCCCACAGCTCTTCATCCTCCATAGCGGGTACACCGTGATGGGGAGAAGGTCGTGAAGCCCTGGGCTAGAATAATGGGTTTGTGAAGGGGGGTGACGACCCAGCAGTGTGGGAAAGGGCCAGTTTATAAATAGTCCTCCCTGCTGGACTATGAACTCTAAGCAACTGCAAGGTCTTTACAAAGGCCTGGACTGAACAAAGCCATTTTTCAGGAAGACGTTTGCAGTATCTATTTGAAGGCGATTACAGTGATGGGAATTAATGGGGCTTGACTAGAGAAGTGGCAGTGGAACTGGAGAGAAAAGACAGATGTGAGAGATGGGGTAGAAATAGCAACTCCATCCTTCCAGGTGCTCAAGTAACTCTTCTCTTTCAGTTCTCTGACCGATCCATTAGAGATCCGGTTGGCGCTAACTACTTCCCACATTCCCACTGCTGCCTCCATTCCACAGCACACCATCTCTCACCTGGATTCATTCAATGGCCTCCTAACTGCCTTTGCCTGCTACAATCTATTCTCAAAACAGCTCGTACACAGATGCTTTTGAACCATAAGCCGGATCCCATCACTCCTCTGCTCCCCTCTCATTTACACTAACGGCTGAAGTCCTTACAGTTGCCTTAAGGCATGGCAAGATCTGGTCCCCTGTAATCTTTCTGACATCGGTTCAGTATACTTGCCCACTCTCTCATTTCGCTCCAGCCCCACTGATCTAACTCTTTCTAGGACCTTGCTACTCAAAGTGCAGTCCGTAGACCACCAGCATCTGCATCAACTGGGAGGGAGCTCATTAGAAATACAGTGTCTCGAATTCCACCCCAAATCTGCTGAGTCGGAATCTGCATCTTAACAAGACCCCCAGGGGATTCCTCTACATCAATAGAATGGAGGCAGTGATCCAGAGCAGCCTGGCACACTGCACCCAGGATTTTGCATTTTTCAATTTAAAATTGCAATCCTCTCCAGCAGGAGGGCACTCCTTAACCTCTCTGTTGGCTTCATTTTCCCCATAGCACTTATCACAACCTGAAAATGGTGGCCTCTAGGGAGTAGAATCAGATGTGGAATGATAGAGTTCAGACCACGACTTTTTTTTTTAATCTAAATCTTGCATCATTATTTATTTGACTTTTAAAGTATATGCACGTGTACCTTCTATTTATTTGTTGAGATGAAAAACTGCCAGAGACTAGTTCCACTCGTAAGGAGCTTGGGAGGCGCCCCTCCATCCTAACAAGTAAAAAGCTAAACGGAATGAAAAATCAGCAACTCTTCTAGGATCTTTAAGAAGGGAGGATGCAGAGTAAACTGCTGCCCCCAAGATTGGAGAGCAGGGAACATAAGGAGTCACAGCTTACCACAGCGGAGACTCATGAGCCGAAACCACCGTGGGAACCAGTGCTGAGACAGGAAACGTGAACTGTAATTGACAAACTGCTGGAGGCCCAGCGTAGACAACTCTGAGAGTTAAAAACACAGGGGGTCTCAGTCATAGGAGGGGCCTCAACAATGTTGTGAGATTTATCTCCAAGAGCTTGACCAGATTCCCACGGTAAATGTTGGAGAAAAATCTCCTCCAGTTTCCAGCAGGGAGAGGGGAAATGGGACCATTTTGAAATATGCCAGAGCACTGTGTTTTTCTTAATGAGGCCTAGCCTCAGGGGAAACTAGTTAACCAGAGCCTAACCTGCTGGGGGATTGTCAGAGCCTAGCCGACCTGGGGATAGGAAACACCCAACTCCAACCATCCTGTATCACCTAAAGGGGGAGCGAAAAAATGAAAAGCACTTGTGAAGTTTGGAGTCCAGAGACACAAGCTCACTAAAAGATGGAGACCGAATCATAGGACTATAGAAGGCTTCCCTTTCCCGCACCTGACCACCACATTGCTAAAGGCCTATTTATAGCAGTTCCTTTTACCTGGTACATTGTGTCTGGCTAGCAAGAAAAAAATTACAAGGCATACGAATAGCAAAAATCACAGTTTGAAGAAACAACCATCGGAACCAGACGTAGCAGGGAAGTTGAAATTATCAGAGCCAGAATTTAAAACAACTGTGATTAACATGCTTAAGGCTCCAATGGATAAAGTAGACAACATGAAAGAACAGATGAGCAATGTAAACGGAGATGGAAATCCTAAGAGCCACAAAGAAATGCTAGAGATGAAAAACACTAACAGAAATGAAGACTGCCTTTGACGAGCTTATTAGCAGACTGAACCCAGCTGAGGAAAATCATCTCTGAGCTGGAGGATGTATCAGTAGAATCCTTAAACACCAAAATGCAGAGAACAAAGACTAGAAAAAAGTAGAACATACTATCCAAAGACTGGGACAACTACAAAAGGTGTAACAGAGGAGAAGAGAGGAAGGAACAGAAGAAATATTTAAAACAATGACCGAGATTTTCCCCCAAATTAATGTCAGATACCAAGCAGATCCAGGAAACTCGGAGGAACCAAGCACGATAAATGCCAAAACAAACAAACGAAACCCCCTACACCTTCAAATTATATCACTTTCAAATTATAGAAAATCAATGATAAAGAAAAAATCCTGAAGGAAGCCAGAGGAGAAAACATCTATAGACGAACAAAGGTGAGAATTACATCCGAATTCTCAGAACCACGCAAGTGAGAGCGGAGTGAATATTTAAAGTGCTGAGAAGAAAAAAAACAAAAAACAAAAAAACAAAAAACACCAACTTAGAATGCTGTACCTGGTGAAATTATCTTTCAAATGTCAAGGAAAAATAAAGACTTTCTCAAGCAAACCAAAATTGAGGGACTTTGTTGCCAGTAGACCTGCCTTGCACGAAATGTTAACAGAAGTTCTTTAGAGAGAAGGAAAATAATACAGGTCGGAAACTCAGGTCTACATAAAGGAAGAGGAGCAAAGAAGGAATAAATGAAGGTAAAATAAAAACTCGTTTTCCTTATTCTTTTTCTTCATTTCAAAGTTTGGTTATTTTAATGCAATTGTATTGTTCAAGGTAGTATGGATATGTTAAGTAATTCATTTCTATCCTGAAGAAAACACTAACAGCTTCTTATGTAATTTCGTCGAATTCGAACATGACTGGTGGTTTCTTAAAAAAAAAAATTTTTTTTCTTTACATATCTTGATAAGATTTTTTTTCTGGAACATTTTTTTTAAACCTTCAAGTAGTTTGGAAACATTTGCCTCTTTGCTCATTCTTCTGGGCACAGCATTTCAGAGCACTTATTCCACCTGAACTGAAAATCTCCACTCTCCCAGCAAGTGGTAAGAGGTGGAGGTGATCACAGAGAAATGAGGAGCCAGCAAGCTTTGTAAACTACTTCTAATTCCCTTCATTAGTATGCTGCAGTCCACCCCAGCTTCTGCAAGGTCAGACATGCACAAGTACTTGGCTAACAAAGCAGGATTCTAACTAGTGTAAAAAAGAGATTTTAAATAAAATAGAATCTCGGTAGGAAAGAGAAATTAGGCTATGATTTACATCCCCACTCTTACTTGAAGATATCTGTGTATACAAGTCCAAGGGGGACTTATGGAGTTGTTCTGCCCTAAGTAAAAATTGGCAATGTTTGAGTATATTCGTTTTTGCAAAGTTACAGGTAAGGTTCTTTGGGGAATGCTGTAGCACATCCCACAACATGGATGGTGATTAGCGATACAGTCATTTAGGTCAAAGGGATGAGACCTAACCATAGGCTAAAAAAGAATTCTGAAATACGGTCATTTGAAAACTTTAGCTAATTATAAAGTAGAAAATAAAACCTATCATTTAACAATGTCTTTTTAGTCTGTGAGATCTCTTTTGGAAGCTAAATTCCAGTTTGGGTCTTTAAATTTTCTTTTCACTTCTTATTTTACTTCAAAATTTTTTCTTAAATATTTGTATTGAGATGTAATCTATGTATGACATTGCATTAGTTTTAGGTGTGCGGCATATTGATTTGGTATATGCATATACTGCAAAATGATCACCACAGTAAGTTTAGTTAACATCCAGCACTACACAGTTACAATTTTTTTTCTTGTGACCAGAACTTTTAAGGAAACTCTCTTAGCAACTTTCAGATATACGATACAGATCGTTAAGTTACCATGCTGGACACTACATCCGCAGGGCTTCTTTATCTTGTAACTGGAAGTTTTTACTTTTTGACCACATTTACCCATTTTGCCCACTGCCAACTCCCTGTCTCTGGTAACCACCAATCAGTTCTCTGTAGCTATGATGTTTTGGTTGTTACATTTCATATATAAGTGAGGTCATGCGGTATTTGTCCTTCTCTGTCTGACTTATTGGCTTAGCACAATGCCCTCAAGGTCCACCCATGTTGCAAATGGCAGGGTTTCCTTTTTGTGGCAGAATAATATGCCATTGTATATTTATATGACATATTCTTATCCATTCGTCTGTTGATGGACACATATGTTGTTTTCATGTTTTGACTATTGTGAAAAATGGTGCAGTGAACATGGCAGTGCAGATATCTGTTCAATATCCTGTTTTCATTTCCTTTGGATATATCCCCAAAAGTGGGATTGCTGGATTATGTAGTTCTATTTTTAAATATAGTGAAATATAGTTCTCTTTTTAATGTTTTGAGAAACATCTATATCATTTTCCATAGTAGTTGTACCAATTAATATTCCCACCAACCATTCACAGGGGTACTTTTTTCTCTGCATCCTCGCCAATACTTGTCATTCCTTGTCTTTTCGATAATAGCCATTATGAATGATGTAAGGTGATATCTCATTGTGCTTTTGATTTGTATTTCATGATGACTAGTGATGTCCAGCACCTTTTCATCTACCTGATGGTCACTTGTATGTCTTCTCTGGGAAAATGTTCCAAGTCTTTGCCTATTTTTTAATCAGATTTTTTTTCTTTTGAGTTGTATGAGTTCTTTATATATTTTGGATATTAACCCCTTATCAGATATATGATTTGCAAATATTTTCTCTCATTCCGTAGATTGCCTTTTCATTTCACTGATGGTTTCTTTTGCTGTGCAGAAGCTTTTTAGTTTGATGTACTCATACTTATTGATTTTTACTTTTGTTGCCTTTGGTTTTGGTGTCGAATCCAAAAAAAAATCATTGCCAAGACCAATGTCAAGGAACTTACTGCCTATGTTTTCTTCTAGGAGTTTTATGGTTTCAATCTTACATCCAAGTGTTTAACGCATCGTCAGTTGATTTTTGTGTATGGTATAAGGTTATTTTACTTGTAGTTTTTACTTTTTATTTTACTTATTCCTAATTGATCTAACAGATAAGTTTTTTGAAAATAATAATAGCAACAATGTATTTAATTATATACGCTTGTGTATATATCTTAGATATGTGCATATCTATGTGTGTACATATATGTTATGCTTATGTATGCTTATATATAAGAGAAATGAATGACAGCAATGGTCCAAGGAACAAGAGGGAGGAATTGAGAATATTTTGTTATGATAAGGTTCTCATACTACCCGCGAAATGGTATGGTGTTATTTGAAAGCAGACTTGGATAAGTTGTGAATGTATATTGCAAACCGTAGAGCAACTACTGAAAAAAGTTTTAAAAGTATAATTGACATACTAAAAAAGGAGAGAAAACGAAATTACATAAAATGCTTAATTAAAACCACAGAAGGCAGGGAAAAAAATGGAAACTAAAAATAGGAACAAAGAAAAGAGAGAAGTACAAATTACTAATATCAGAAACGAAAGAGGGCACATCACTGTAGGGCCCACGGAAATTAAAGGGATAATAAAGGAATGCAGTTGACCCTTGAACAGCACAGGTTTGAACTGCACAGTTCCACTTAGATATGGGTTTCTTTCAATTGACCTGTGCAGTTCAAACCCACATTGTTCAAATTCAGCTGTACTATGAACAACTCTATGCCCACAAATTTGATAACTTAGATGAAATGAACTAATTCCTTGAAAGACACAATCTTCCAAAGCCCACACAAAAAGAAATAGATGGTCCAAACAGGCCTATATCTACTAAAGGAATTGAATCGATAATTAATAACCTTCTGAAACAGCACCAGGCCAGATGAGTTCACTGGTGAATTCCAGCAAACATTAAAAGAAATCATACGAAGTCTTCACAGTCTCTTTCAGAGAATAGAAACAGAAGGAATACTTCCTAACTCATTCTGTGAGTCCACATTGCTCTGATACCAAAACCAGACAAAGACACTACAAGAAAAGAAAAAATACAGACCAATATCTCTTATGAACATATATGCAAAACCCTCAACAAAGAAGATATACAGATGGAAAATAGGCATATGAAAAGACACTCCACATCATATGTCATCAGTGAAATGCAAATTAAAATAGCAATGCTATACCACTAAACACCTATTAGAGTGGCCAAAACCCAGAACACCGACAACACCAAATGCTGGCAAGGATGTAGAGCAACAAGAACTCTCATTCATTGCTGGTGGGAATGCAAAATGATATAGTCACTTTGGAAGACAGTTTGAAAACTTATTACAAAACTAAGCATATTCTTACTCTACAATCCAGCAGTCATACTCCTTGGTATTTACCTAAAGGAGTTGACAACTCATGTCTACACAAAAACCTGCACACAGATATTTATAGCAGCTGTGTTCATAATTGTCAAAGCTTGGAAGCAACCGAGATGCCCTTCAGTAGGTCAATGGGTAAATAAACTGTGGTACAGCCAGACAATGGAATGTTATTCAGTGCTAAGAAGAACTGAGCTACCCAGCCATGAAAAGGCATGGAGGAAACTTAAATGCATATTACTAAGTGAAAGAAGCCCATCCGAAAAGTTATATACTGTAGGATTCCAACTATGTCCTTCTGGAAAAAACAACACAATAATAAGATCAGTGGTTGCTGGGGTTGGGAAGGGGGATAAATAGAGCAGAGAGGATTTTTAGGGCAGTGAAAATACTCTGTGTGATATTATGATGGATCTATGTCATACATTTGTCCAAACTCATAGATTGTATAATACCAAGAGTGAACCCTAAGTAAACTATAGACTTTGGGTGATTATGATGTGTCAGTGTAGGTTTACCTTTGATTAAAAAAAAAAATGTACCACTCTGGTGAGTGATGTTCATAATGGGGGAAGCTATGCATGTGTGGGGGCAGGGAGTATATGGGAAATTTCTATACCTTTCTCTTAATTTTATTGTAAACCTAAAACTGCTCTTAAAAAAAAAATAAAAGCTTTTTAAAAAGACTGCCAGAGAATGGACCCCAAGCTGAGGATCCCTTATTTCAGCAGAAGCTAGAAAAGGGACAGTCCCACCACTATGCCACTGCTCTGGCTTTATTGGGCTCATACATTGAGTGTCATGGCAACAAAGAAGAAACAGCCTGTAGGCTCAGTGAATGTCAATCTTAAGCTTACAAAACTATGAGATAAGGTTAGTCAGATGCTGAATGTTCATGTCCAGTGAACTATAGAAATAAAAGGAATATGCATAGTTGGTTGGATGTCTGAAGGAGTGTGTGCCTCATCAGTGCTGTAAACAGATATTTTCAGTCCTCCTTCCAGACAGCATAGGACTACCCTTGAGGGTACCCAACTCACGTGACTTGCTTTGGCCAATGAGATAAATGCAGAATCCTTTAAGAGCCTGTGCACAACTTGTCTTTCTTTTTACTAAGCCCCAGTAGTGCCAGCATTTGGACGATGTGAGGCCCTGGATGGTGAGCCCCATCAGGCTGCGTGGCCAAGAATGTGGAGGGCAGCATCCAGTTGCCCATGTGGTAAAGTAGTCCTACAAGGGACATGTAATATGCGCGAGAAATAAACCTTTGCTGTTTAAAGCCACTGATATTTTAGGGTCGATCCCACAGCCCAGCCTAGCTTCTCCTGACTGATGCAGAGAGGGACTGCCGAAAGAGTCAACAGGGGTGAGACGGAGTCAGCGGTCACAGCAAGGCCATCTCCTCTGTGAGGAAATCATAAGTCCAGTGTATACGATGCGCACTCTTGCTGAAGGGCCGCAAGTAGCCCACAGACATGTTTTATTTGGCAAGGATAGTATTTGTTTAAAGTTTAAACCTGAGAGATGGGGGCTTATTCTTCTCTTAGCTGTAGTTCCCACTGCTCCCTATTACTTAAAGCACTTTCACTTGATTCACGTACTTGATCGAGTAGCTCCTGAAGGCAGTTGGGTTTGCAACCCCTGGTGGTCCAGGCATCTAACCCACTGAGAGAAGGTAGAATAGGCATTACCATTCTCACCTAATAGACAAGAAAACAGGCCGTGACGGGTCAGGAGTCTTCAACAGTCACACAGCAAGTCAGTGGCGGAGCTGGGGCCTGAACCTGGGGGACTCCTGCTGCCTCCGGAGACAGCTGCCTTCTGCTACTGCAGTCATCCTAGGAGGCTAATCCATTGATTGTATATTCCATTGTCTAATCAGCCCACACACTGCCTGAGTTTATCACCAAGCAAATTCCCATTTGTTTTTAACAGAAAAATGGCACCATCCTGAAATGCCTTGAACCAAACTCTGCAGTCTCAACAAACAGCTTGCTTTTCAAATGCATATGCAAATCCAAATCTTTCTTTCAGCCAAGCCATCACAGCTCATTTTCTCTAATTCTGAACTTTCTCGTGATAAAGATAGCCAAGCGGAGGAAAGTAAAGAAACGACCACAAGCAAATATCTCCAGGATACACTATTAAGTACAAAAAGCAAAGTGCAGAAGAGTGTGTATGGAATGATCCCATTTGTATAAATGAAAAAAAAAGAAACATTTACATGTGTTATATGTATTTATATTTATATATGCAAAAATGTCTCTAAAGATATGTGTGAAATGTTGCGGTTGTATCTGGAGAGCAGAATGGGAGTCAGGAGTCGGAGGTCCTGTCGGTGCCCAGGCACTCATGCCCTGCCAACCCCAACCACTGCTCTCTGTGACTTAGGCCCGAAGGCTCCCTCTGGCCACAGAGCCTTCTCAGTCCATGCTCTGGACAGGTAGAAGTACCTGAGAATTAACACCCCGCCAGGAGCAACCCTCAGTCAGTGACTGACGGGAATTGGTGGAGAAATGCACCGAGTCCATTACCTGTTGGGCAGGATGATTCTGAGATCATCAGTGTGTGCTCTGCACTGATTCCCAGAGTTCCCTGCACCCCTCGGTTCCCAGGTGCCTACAGTGTGGACATGCTCTTTTCTGGCTGCCTTCGTTTCTTGTCTCATTTTCTCACTCCCTTACCCTTCTAAAAAAATTCCAAACCCTGCCTCAAGGCTTGTTTCTGGAGGAACAATGCTGTCTAATACAACTTTCTTCAGTGATGGAAATGTTTGATGTCTGCACCGTCCAATGCAATAGCCAGTAGCCACATGTGACGTTTACATTTAACTTAATAAAATTGAAAATGCAGTTTCTCAGTTACACTGGCTACATTTCAGGTGCTCTCCAGCCACATGGGTGGCACAGAATGGAACACTTCCATCATCACACGAAGTTTGGTTGGACAGTAGTGTTTGAGGTCGGCGTTGGATGAAACGAGTATATATTTGGACCATATGCATCAAGAAGAAAGCAGGTGTTTTTAAAGGGGGAAAGGATACGAGCTCACCTCTGCGACTCCCTCTGACATCAGTGTGTGGAGTCTGTGTGTGAATCCTGATTCTGACTCGAGTATTCTCCTAAATCTAACCTAGCCTTAACCCTTCCCATTCTCAGCTATGCGGAAGGCTGCCGCAGGCCCTTATGGCATGTTTATGCAAATAAGAGCAAGGTGCCCCTCCCTCCTGGTGGATGCCACATCATGCCAGTGCACACTGACCTCAGCAGTGCCACCAAACAGGACAATGAACAAAGCAAAAAAAGAAGTTCTTCATTGCTCTACTTTCTGCATTTCAACCCTTCTATTGGTAATGAGCGCAGACTATGTCAGGACTTGAATCTGTAAGCTGACAGAGGGCCATAGGATAAATACCAGGAACAACAATTAAAAAAAAAATAACTAGTAATACTACAAGTCAAAAATATGATCTTACATTAATATTAACTTTAAAATATGATCTTACATTAATATTAACTTTAAAATAGCTCAGATATTCTACCAAAATATGATCTTACATTAATATTAACTTTAAAATAGCTCAGATATTCTACCAAAAGAATTAATGGTGGTCTCATTGTGTGTGTGTGTGTGTGTGTGTGTGTGTGTGTGTGTGTGTGTGTATCACCTCCTTGGCAACAAGACCCTAGAGAAAATATGGCCCCATGACTACAAGTCAAAAATATGATCTTACATTAATATTAACTTTAAAATATGATCTTACATTAATATTAACTTTAAAATAGCTCAGATATTCTACCAAAATATGATCTTACATTAATATTAACTTTAAAATAGCTCAGATATTCTACCAAAAGAATTAATGGTGGTCTCATCTGGTTTTTTGTTTTTTGTTTTTTATATGACTGGACGATGGCCTGGTTATGTGATTATGCCCATTTAAGGACAAATAGAGATTTCTCTAGTCTGTTTAACTGTAGCAATACTACTTGTGAGGATGATAAAATTCATGGCCACGTACAATATCTGAATATTGTATAATTCCATCTACGTAAAATGTCCAGACTAGGTAAATCCATAGAGACAGAGAGTAGACTGGTGGTTGCTAGGGGCTGAGGAGATTGAGGGGAAGGAGACTGTTGATGAGTATGAGATTTCTTTTTGGGATGATGAAAAGGTTTAAAAATTGACAGTGGTGATGGTTGCACAAGTCTGTGAATAGACTAAAACCACAGAATTATACAATCTAGATAGGGATTGTATGGTATATAAATTACGTCTCAATACAGCTATTATTAATAAGGCTAAGAAATATAAAGAAGGTCTTATCTGCAGTGAGGACATTTTACACTACATCTCTCTAACTCTAATCTTTGAACATCTCAATGTTTTTTCTTCGTTTCTACCAAATGTAGAGAACAGCCTCCCGATCCTCTGTGTTAAGAGCTTTGCTCTTTACAGGTGAGTTTTAACTCTCAGGCTGCTCTTACTCACAGTATAACAATTTGCACAAATTCAAGAGGTTGTATAACCCAGTTCTACCATTTTTTTCTGTTGGGCGTCATAGCACTGGAGACAGTCCCTGCCATCTTGAACACTTTTCAACTTCTATACTTCCTTTTCATGTCCTTTCTGTGAAACAGACATTACTTATTAATCCTGTAGTGACTCAGATAATATTGTCATTGTCTCGACTTAAGCTAGTGTGCCTTGTCTTTCTGATTTAGATATCCCCTTTCAGGGAAATCAGTAACTTTGGAGGACCTGAAATGTCATCTCTCTTGACTTGTGAATGTAAAGATTTGCTGTTGGAACCTCTTGACTTATTTGACAGCTCTCTTTCCTACCCCAGGAGGAGTCCTTTATCTTTTCAGTCTTTATTGCTTGAGTGTTTACTAAGTGTCAGGTGCTGGGAATATAAAACCAAGCTTCTGCCCTCAAGAAGCTGCAGTCTACCTGGGCATACAGATGAGTGTGATGAGAAAATATTCTCCTTTGTAACCCTACCCCTGCTCAATCGTTCATTAACTCAGGGAAGGGATGAGATCCAGAAATGGAGAAAATAAGAGTTAGCTTTGGGTTTTTGAGTTCCAAAGGCCTCACACTCAAGAGGGATAAATGGAACTCATAAGTGCAAATACCATAGGCGTTGGAGAATATAAAATAAAACAATGCTTTGTCATTCTCTCTCAACTACTTCTCCCACCAGACAATGATTCCCTGGGGGGTGGGGGGAGGATGGCTGTCAGAGGGGCAGTTATTCATGCACAGAAACATTTGGGGTCCTATATCCACTCCCCCAGAAGAGCCTAGGGCAAGGAGAGGACAGAAAGAAGCTGCGGCAGACACCATAGGGTGTCCTGAACCCCGATACTGTTCAGATATTAGGCAACAGTTCACAGAGCTCCAGGAAATGGATCGATCACAGTATTCCTGCCCTTTGCCAGTGGGTGGGTTAGGGGGTTACCATGTGAACCAGTTCTTCCCAAGGAGTTAAGAAGAAGGGTTCTGAAAAGGTTTTTCCTCCCTGAGAGAAAGGAGGACCACTCCTTCCTGCTTTAGATGTGGTCATGAGAGAATGTGATACTAGGGCCACAGCAAGTATTTTATGACTAAGGGAAGCCAAGAGAGTGACAGAGAATTAGCCTACTCCCAACCTTGCCATGTGAGATGATTTAATCCATACTTTTAAGCCACTTGACTGGCAGTCAAAAGTGTTCTAATTAATACAGACCCCACATAGGGATCCTAGAGGAAGCTTAAAATAGCTCAGATATTCTACCAAAAGGGTAATGGTTATCTCATCTGTGTGTGTGTGTGTGTGTGTGTGTGTGTGTGTGTGTGTGTGTGTATCACCTCCTTGGCAACAAGACCCTAGAGAAAATATGGCCCCATGGTTTCTGGCAAAGGGGTCTCAGGCAGCCAGTCATGGATATGACAGGGTGTTCCCCATGTCTCTGAGGGTGGCAGAAGTGGACAGTGTCTTAAGGAGCTCTAGAGAAGTTCCCATAGGAAGTCCCTTAAAAAAATTTATACACACACACACATACATACACACACATATATATACATACATATATATAAAAGATCGCCACATTGCACAAATTGGTTTACAATTCAACAGAGCCCAGTGAATACTCTGTTGTGGGTTGGCACTGGTTCTAAGGCCCAGTGTTTGGGAACAACACATGGAGGACATGTCCCAGTGATCAATTTTTGGTTCATTGTGACTGATTGCCTGTTGTCTTCCAATAGCCAATGTCCCTTCTTCCATGGTAATAGAAACCCTGATTTTTAGCTGGACATATGGAAAGACTATATTTCCCAACATCCCTTGCATTTAGGCGTGGCCACATGACTACATTCTGCCTAATGAGATATAAACAAAAGAGTTCCATGTCTGCTTCCAGGTACCTCCCTTAAAGGACAGCTGGCACATGCCATTGTACAGTTTTCTTCATCACTTCCTCTCCTGCTGCCCTGAATTCTGATGTGGTGGCTGGGGTCCTGACCTTTATCTTAGACCATAGATGAAAGGTCTCACCCTGGGGATGGTGGTGCAGTGAGATGAAAGGAGTGTGGGTCCTTGAGGACTTTGTGAAGCACAACAGCCACGCCAGCTCTGGACTGCCCTGTCCTGACTTTTTCATGAGAGAAGTAAATTTCTATCTTCTTAAGCTACTACGATTTGGAATCTCTGTTACCTCCAGTTACACCTAATTCTTTCTGATATGCGCCTCCGCCAGCCATACTGTGAGAAAGCCCTTTGTCAGGACACTCAGGATCTGGGCTATTGAAATGGAGGACAGCCATTGCAACTTCTCCACATCATTGACACATCCTCTGCCTACCTTAGTCACATTTATAATAACTTGCTTTGTCTGACTTTTCTATTTCCTTACATGTCATCAGTTTTTTTATTTTCTGTTAGGACTGTTTCATGAGATGTCTCAAGCTTTTTTTTTTTTTTAGAAAAAAAGGTACAATAGAAATAGAAATAGTTATCCATAGAAACAACACAAGTAGCAGAGACTCATTATAATTATGCAAGAAGTGAAAAGCAAGGGGGTATAAGAATCAAGTTTCTAAAAAGAAACCATAAAAGACATTACTGTTCTCTTGTCTATGGCTCCTTCCGCTTTCCCCGGAGTAAATGGCACTCCCTGTGCAAGTCTCTCCTTATGGCGTACATGAACATCTGTTATTTCTGTTTTAGAATATAGTGTGTCTCTTTAGGTTACCAAAGGCCATTGTTGCCCAAGTTATGAACACAAGAGTCTTAATCTATCACAAGCACTTTCCAGTACACAGCACTTCTCTGTCATCTTTCCAGAAAAGCAGTTTTGCGTACTAGTTGGAAAAGCAGATTTCTGATGCAACGTTCTATATTCTGGATTCAGTCTTGTTTCATATAAGGAAACAAATGTCCTGAGCAAATATACCCACAAGATACCCATTCCACAAATCAGGCATTGTTTGAGTCTTTCATAGTAATTTGGTAGGTTATGTAAAGAACCTAAGGAAGTCAATCAGTACATAGAAATAATAATTTGTGGGGTTTAAGAGCCTAATAAATTGCAATCCTCTTTCCACCCAAGTTCAGGATGAATCGAGAAATGAATTCATGAGTCCAACCAATGGAGATAGAAATATCGACTTTGTTACTGACGAGATGATTGAAGAACATGACCTTAACTACATGGCCAAATGGCATTCCCAATCCATTCCCGCTGACTTGAACTTAACTGTGGGCTCCTGTTTCTGGGGCAGTACCCACCCTATATGCTCCGCTCATAGTGGAGAGAAAGCCAGAATAGATCCTCTATGTGGGCTGGCAAATCTGGAAGAGAAATAACTCTAGAAACTCTGAGCCAAGCATGCTCATCTCCCTCTACCAAATTCCCCAATGTCCCACTCCTTCTCTGGGGAGAGGTTAGTAGAGCAGTGGGGGCATGGCGAGAAGCTGAACTTGTCTACAACGTCCTTTCCCTCCTACAGCAGACCCTGTTCCTGCCCCGCCTCCATATATCAGGACTTACCACTTAAGGCTGACTGCTGTTTGCATTTACTATACCCTGTATCGTAGAATCACATATAAGATTCCAGGTTTATTAAATGGCTACAGAGTCTTCCATTGTGTGGATGCTGAATAATATACTTAACCAGTATTTCCTTATTATTGGACAATTAAGTTCTTGTTTTTCAATGCAAGCCATGTATATCCTTAAACAGACATCTTTTTACATTTGTCTCTATAGTACAAATTCCTAGAGGTGGAATTGCTGGATCAAAGAGCATGTCCAGCTGGAATTTTCAGAAATATTGCCAAAGTGCTCTGCAAAGAGATCACTCGAAATTGCCCTCCCCCAACAGTGGTGAGGGTGCCTATTTCTCTCCCTTGCCAGTAGTAGCTATTAAAGAATTGTTGGATCTTTGCCAATCTGATATTTTTTAAATGTATTTTTTTGATATGTTTATTTGCATTTTTAAAAATATAAATGAAAGTAAGCATTTTATCACTATTTATTGGCCAGTGGGATTTCTTGATCTGAGAACTGCTTGTTTGTGTCCTCTCCCATTTTTCTGTTAGGTTCTTTTTCTTATTGATTTATAAAAACTTTTGATAACTTTAGGAAATCAGTCATTGCATATATGTTACAAAGTTTTCAGTAGTACATATTGTCTTTTAACTCTTTTTCACTAGTTTTCACTAGTATGTGTTGTCTTTTATGGTAATTTTCCCCGCAGGAGCTTTTTTATTTTTAGTGAAATTTATTAATCTTTTCTTGCATATCTTAGTTTTGTGTCCTGCATAGAAAGGCTGTCCCCATGATTATAAATTAATTCCCCCAAATTTTAGTGTTAAATTTTTTGTGATTTATTTTTTAAATATATCTTTGGTCCATCTGGTGAAAGAGGAAACATAGAGATTTCATCTTATTTTCTCCAAGTGACTAGATAGATATTCCAAAAACATTTATTGAATAATTCATCTTTTCTTATTTTGATTTGATATGTGACTTCATAATATTTTAAATTCTCATATGGATTTGGGTCTATTTCAGAACTCTCCGTTCTGTTTTTCTGCTTGCTCTATTCTTGGTCCAGACACCCAACTGTTTTCATTATCATTGCTTTATAATATATTTTACTATTTAGTAAAGCTAATAAAAACTCCTTACCCATTAATCATT
>NW_006435837.1:8004298-8017084 GCF_000325575.1 Pteropus alecto
CCTAGCCATTCTCTCACATGTATTTAAGTCAGGAACTGTGATTGAGCACCTAGTAAGCGCCAAGCAGTGGTCTAGGCACTACAAATACAACAGTGAACAGAACAGGGAAAACTCTGCCCACATGGTACGTACATTCTAGCTGTGAGAGAGAGAGAGAGAGAAACAAATTAAGTCAGTCAAATATACACAGTGTCAAAAGGTGGTAAATGAGATGGAGAAAGACAAAATAGGGAAACGAGATAGGAAGTGAGAGTCCAAAACCAGGTGGTCATGGCAGGCCTCATTGAGAACATGGTGGTTGAGGTGAGGGAATGAACTGCGTAGACACAGGAGCAACACGTGCCAAGGCCCTGAGGTAGGAAGCCAGGATCCCTGGAGCAGAGTAAAGGAGAGAAAAGGAGATAAGGTCAGAGAAGTAACAGGAAGCGATCAAGGACGGCCTTGCGGGCAAATGAAACGATCTGGGCTGTTTCTCTGGCTGAGGTGGGAAGCCAGTGGAGCATACCGAGCACAGGTCCATTATGAGCTGACTCAAAGTTCCAAAAATTGAATCTATAGGTATTTTGTTTGGGATCACATTGAAATCTTACATTAACTTATAGAGGATGACCTCTTTATAATCCTGTATCCTTATATCCAAACATAAGCTTTGTGGCAATATTATAAATGCATAAACTGACAAATCGATTTACTTCCACGAATGTATTCTAGAGATACTGTCACGTATGTGCAAAGTGACTTAGGTACAAGCCTTGTTTCAGATGGCAAAAGATTTAAAAGAATGCAGACATCCAGACATCTGCCAATATGGGGCTGGCTAAGTAAATTTTGATGCATGCATGTGGTGGTATAATACCCCACTACAAAAAGAATAAGGAGAATCTTTATGTACTGATTTGGAGTGATCTAGATATAATAAGAATAAAAATAGGTACAGTGTAGTATGTATAGTATGTTACTATTTGGGTAAAAAAAAGGAAATATATACATTATGTATGAATTTGCTTTGGTTGGGGGTAAAATATCTATGAGACTACACAAGGAACTGATAATAGTAGTTATCACTAGGGAGGACAGGGATACAAATTGAATTTTTCACTGTATACCCTTTTCTGTCTTTGGACTATTGAGCCATGCGAATATATTACCCATTCAAAAAACAAATAAATATAAATTTTAATGAAATAAAGTATGCCTTTATATTAGAGCCATTTTGGAAACGTATTTGACAATGGCTCAAATAGAATTAGTGGAGACCTAAATCATATGCACTGACCTATATGATGTATCTTTACATGTCCAGTTGTAATAAATACACAGACGAATGTGAGGCTAAATATACAATGTGCTCATTTCTCTGCCAAAAGAAAAAGCATTTGGAAGAGGGGGGAAAGGGCACAAAAGGCAGTGTGCACATTATCGCAGTGCAAGAGAGCTAGGAGAGCTCAATATTGGCCCGCCAATTACAGACTTAGGCCCATGGTGAATAAGTGGGTTGTATAGTGTATTAAGAGATGATGAAAGCTACCAATAAAAGAAAAATGAATCCATAAGAGGTATCGAGTGTAGGGTGAATATCTACGATGAAAGAGGATATACAGATCCGAATTGGGCGATTAGCAAGGCTCACTGAGAAGGTGACATTTGGGGAAAGATGTAAAGATGGGGAGGGGGCATCCATGCTGGTGTCGGAGAGAAGAGCCTTCCAGGCAAAGGGAACAGCCAGTGCAAAAGCCCTGAGGCAGAAGTTTTCCTGGCCTATTAAAAGGACAGCAAAGGGGCCAGTGCAGCAATAGTAGATAAATGGGAGAAGCACAGGTGGTAAGAAGGAAGCAGCAGATGCCACAGGGCTTTGTCAGCTCTGCTAAAGACACTGTCTCAATGAGATGGGAATCCACTGGAGAATATTGAGTAGAAGCGTGAAATTTGTTCTTACATGTTAAAAGCATCCCTCTGGCTGCTGTGTGGCGAACAGGCTACAGGGAATCAAGGGTAGAAGCAGGGAGGCCAGTGGCAGGATGATTCCGTCACTCGTATCACTCCCTGAAGCATATTCTTAGAGCTATTCAAAGTGGATGCATGTGAAGAACCTATATCCAAACAGAACCGAGTCTTTAAAAGCTAATTTATTTCTCATCATAAGACGAACACAAACTGCAGGAAACTTGAGAAAAACAGAAAAATATGCATAAGAAAAAAATTTACCAATATTATGCCTTCCAGATGCAAGTGCTGTTGACATTTTGGTGCATTTCCCTCCATCCATGTGGTTTTACACAGCAAGGTTCATAATCGGCATGTACATTGGTATCCTGCTTGATCTTAACCTAATAGAATAAGCATTTTACCACTAAAAGAATTATTTATTCTGATGGAAGCTTAATATTCTATCTTATGACCATGTAAAATTTAACTCAAACAGGCCACTAAATAATGTATCGGTGAAGATTTTTATGCATACATTTTGCTCCTCATTTTAGGTTTGCTTTTCACAGGACAGATTAGGAGGTGGAATTAGCAAGTCTAACACAGAATGTATTTTAGGTTTTGATACCCACTGTCAAGTTGTTCTCCAACAAGGTGGTGCCTATATAAATTCCCATAAGTTTACTAAAGTCGTAAGCAACCTTGAAGAAAAAAATATCCTTCATCAGCATCATCCTCTTAAAGATTTCTTTTTAAAATGAGAAAGTATCAGAATTTCACACATCATGTGCATAGCAGAAAGGGTGAAAAATAAGATTCTGAGTATGAAAGAGTCATTAGAGTTTTTAGACCAAAGCTGCAGTTAAATTATGATACAGCTCGAGGAGTACATATGAAACCAAGTACACGCTGGGTATGCTTTGTAGGCTTTGAAGTAGTCATTACTAAATATATGTGGTTGCTAAGAGACTAAAGTGGGGACTAAGAATTACATTTAACACATTCTCTTTAAATTGAGTTATTCCAGGACTGGCCTTCTCATCTTTCTAAATGGTATAACATGGAGACATTTGTGACAAATTGGTGTTCAACCAGAAGGAGAGAAATGCGTAGAAAGATGAGATAAGAGATAGGAAGATGTGGATTCTAGAACAATTCATTCCTTCCTTACTCCAGGTCAATCACTTGACCCTTCAAGTCAAGTAAAGTGGGACTAATATTGCCTGTTTCGTCTCATCTACCTCACAAAGCTTTTATGAAGATCAAATATGCTAATAAATGACAAAGTGATATACAATCATAGGGTCTTATTACCATATGGAAGTCTCAGGCGAGCTGCTTTGGGTACTGGTATATAATGAGATGCTTTAATTCCTCTCGCTGGGTGTGTCCTGTATTCGATTATAGCAGATTCAACAATCTGCTTTTGGGGAAATCCGTTCAAAAAGGAAAGCATGTAATGAGCCCCCAATGAGACTGCAGTTTCCTCAAGGGCAAGGATTATATCTCATTCACCCATGTGAATGAGTGTCCAAAACCCCCTGGGTTAGGAGGAAACAGGATTATACACTCCCGTTTTGTCTTCTTTCTTAATGATGTACTATAGATAAGGGCAAGGTGAAGGCCCACGTAGGAATTTCTTTTCTTTCCTGCCTCTGAGCCTACCCTACCCCCATCTCGCTAGTCCATTCCCCCCCAGAGCTGCCAGGCAAGCTACTCCCTCAAGTCTCAGGAAATCATCTCTTCTAGCACCTTCCCCAATGCCATCATCTAGTCCTCAACCTTCATTAGCACCCAGTACACTTTGTTACAACACCGTCTCACTGGATGCTATTATGCTCCTCTCCCGCACAGACTGGCCAGGTTCCACGGGCTTGCCTTGCTGTCTTATCTCCTTTGTACGTGCCTTGAAACCAGGGATAGGCTCGACACATATTCTTTGACTAAAGGAATGGATGAGTTTTCAAGGGCCCATGTCACAAAAGGAGGCAAATGCCTCCCTGATAAAAATGAAGCCTTTATGTACTTCGGTTTCAGAAACAATGATAAACCAATCTCTCTGCAAAGATGTATTACTATATATTTAAATGTGTTTATGCATACATATAACCAGTATTCTCTTGGTAACACAAAACGCTGAGAATAATAAGTTGAGGTTACTGAGGCCTGATACTAATCATTCCAAGGTCTTATATTTAAATGGAATTGGAGTATACTCAGAAGAGCAAGGGATTTTTAAATCTGGTCCTCCTAAATCCTCTACCAGAAATCTAATTCAGTGGCTCTCAGTCGTCTGATGATTCTATAGTAATGGAAATGCTAATAAATACCGATGTCTGTGAACTACTCCCAGAGATTCAGATTTAATTCATTTGTGGAAGAACTTGGGCATCTGTACATTTTAAAAGCTCCCCAGGGGATTCTAATGTGCAGCCAGGCTGAGAACCACTGCTCTGAAGTGTCCAGGGTTGAGATGACTGATCTAGCTAATTCATCCTCAAAGCTGAACACACTGGACTTCCTGAACATCTGCATAAAGTCTCTTGCTCTCTCTCACGCTCTCATTCTCTTATTCCCTTACTCTCTCACTCTTTCTTTTACTTATCCAATAAATTGCTTTGGAATGACTGTGCTGTTTTTCAGTCAATCAGGCAAGAACTCAGATCCTGATGGTTCTGACCTGGGATCTTTAAAGCTCAGGACATACTGGTGTAAGTCAGGGATGATGAAAGGACGAGACAGTGTCATTGGGTTCCCTTTCCTTCTTCAGCTCTTGTTATGTGGGTGGCCTTGTTGATGGAAGGGGACAAAAGAATCCTAGAGAAAACATCGATATACCAAGATTTACCAGACTTTTATAAGGTTTCACTCTTGGAATCAGGAATAGAGTGGATGGGATACCATCTGACTCCCACGTGGTGGGCACCACATGGCCAATAAGTATCCTAAGATTCTCTGAGCCAGGCAGTTCTTGCCTTTTTATTATGAGTCCCAGGATCCTAAAGAGCCATGACTTGGGTTGGGGTAGAGTGCAGACTGAGGTGTCTCAATATCAGCGACACAGAAGTACTCTTTATATAAGATCATCCTTGCATGCAGTGAGTCGATCATGGTACTTCTTTAAAAGCCAGTGTCTGATTATAAGTTCCGGGAGAGCTGGGTTCCTATTTCCCATCTCTCACTGCCTCTAACAGAGAGATGGGCCCCCCACCCCAGCAGATGCTCAACGAGTGTTTACAGAAGAAATGCCCTCCAGCTCCTCGATATTTCAATAAACCACTGAAGCCCCATGATTTGCTCATTCGCAACATCAAAAATGGTTAATGTAGACACATGAGCCCTGAGGTTTCTTCCATTGGCCTTCTTAGAGCGTAAGATATGAACCACAGAGCCCAAGAGACAGGACTGAAGTAACACAAGCACCTCCGTGGTGCCATGTTGCTCTGGGAAGGGACTGCGCTGTCCTGGGGCATCGCAGAAGAATTTGGGCTGCGGGCCCCCAGGATCCCTACACCGATCATCTCCTTGGCAACCAGCATGTCAGCGGAATTCTGATGAACATTACATCTAAAGCTCTGAGCTCAACAGTTCTCCCAGAGTTGCATTATCCTGAGAGTGGATTCAACTGGTACTCCACTCGACTTGATTGCTACAATCAGGGCCCCAACCATCATGAGGATGAAGTAATCCAGTCAGAGCATTATCACTCTCAGAAAAAAATCAAATGGAAAAATTGTGCTGTGCCTTTTATCTCAGTGTGTTGGTTCCATTTTTTCCTGTTATTTCTTTTATGATTTGTTACCTCATATAACCAAGATTTTTATGCTAAAAGAAAGGCTTACAAGAGAATGCTGTTTCTACTGCCTATGAAAGTGGAAGAAGCTGATCCTAAGGTATCTGCTGGAAGAAAGCCCTATTTCTATTTTCATTGGCAGTGTCTCAAACCAAGAGGATTTCTCAGGGTCATGATGGTGGCCTTCTTGCCCTCCATAAAATCAGCTGATTCTCAAACTGATATATTTCATGTAATTCCATGAAATAGATACATTTCACGGAACCTTTTCCTACCACACCATTTCTTGCTAATGCTGGAACAGGCCATTCCCCTGACAGATAACATGACATTTAATTACACTGGACAGCCTGACTCGAAGCCACATGTGCCAGGCCGAGCCATGAGAGCACCAGTAAAGGCCTCTTGACATCCACACTCATTTCTGAATTTGATATTGCACTAACTTTTCAGCTCCCTTTTTTTTTTTATTCCCCTGACAGATAACATGACATTTAATTACACTGGACAGCCTGACTCGAAGCCACATGTGCCAGGCCGAGCCATGAGAGCACCAGTAAAGGCCTCTTGACATCCACACTCATTTCTGAATTTGATATTGCACTAACTTTTCAGCTCCCTTTTTTTTTTTTTTTTTTTTTTTTTTGAGTTGGATTTGGTTTTACTCGTCTGCCAGAAATAAGCCAGCATTTTTGCAGGGTAGGAGGCTGTAGACTTTTAGGAAACTCTGCCATGGTGAGTTTTAGGAAAACTGTCAGACAGAGCAATGCATTGTTTTCATTCTGTCTGATACTAAATTTAATTCTCAGATTTTAGACTATTGAATCAGCCTAAATTAAACAGAGACCTATATAGGTTTGCAGGCATTGCTAATTTCAATAATAGTGCCATTTAGCAAACATCCCTTCCTTATGAACTAGGCATTCATGTGCATGAAAATCCTACCCTGTGGGCAGGAGCTCCGGACAGGAAGTCAAGATGCCCAGGTTCTAGCCTTGACCCTGCCACTCACCGCTGGGCTATTTTGGGCAGACATTTTTCAGAACTTCCTTTTCTCTTTCTTCTTTAACTTTCCTTGAACCTTCACTTCTTTACTCTAAAGTTATGTGGTAGGCTGCATGATCTATCTCAAGTCGCTTCCACCATCTGCAATTCTAAATAGATACAAATTTCCAAAAACTCACTTGGCCAAATTTTACAAAATGAAAAAAAGAAAAGATGATAGAAAAGATGAAAAAGAATCAAACAATTCCAGGCTTCCTTCATTTTGCTATTCTGCTATTTGAGTTCTCTGTTATTTTTCTCCTCGTCATTTGGTGGGAAAAATAGAAGATTAAAAAAAAAAAAGGACACAAATGGAAAGCAGAGGCACAGGAAAGGAAGAGGCAGAGAGGAAGAGCCAAACAGTGCAGTGACAGAAGCAGCGCCCCCGGGCCTGCTGTTCCCCTCTTCTGCTGGTAGCCTGGCGAACTGTGACAAAGCACAACCATATGAGATGGTGTGAGTTGACCCAGCACCATTTCCCACCCTTAGAGGCCGTAATATAACTCAACTTCGACAGACGCAGAATCCCTTTGTACATGAGGAATGGCAACCTCAGGCTTAGGAACTCACAGGGAGATGGGGAGAGAAGTTGTTAGCAGAGAAAAATAATCTCTGGGAGCAGATAAATCCAAAATTGTGTGGGAGGGACAGCATGCCCTGGGGGCAGTAGGAGAGCAAGGGGAGCTGTATGGGCCGGTGGGGATAGGGAGGATGAAGGGAGAGGTAGGATTTGATTGAACTTGAGGGTTGGGTAGTAGGAATATGTACAGACAGCGAAGAAGAAGAACCTTCTAGATCCATCTACTCTCCTGACTGCTCCATTAAGTGGCAGGGGCCTTTGGGGGATAGTGTCCCTACTTTTCTTCAGATGCTAAGTTATCATTTTAAATCAACCCACACATATGTGTCAAAATTGGCACTTTTCTTTAGAAAGGACCATTTGTCCAACACATTGAACATTCCTATTTCCTATCGATGTGGGACTAATTTCCTGAAAATTTTTATTACTCTTTCCATTAAGACTTTATTCTGCAAAGAATTTCACCAGGCTCAATAGATAGATTCATTCTCTCGTCTGGGGCATTACATTGTTATTTGAAAGATGATTCTACCAAAATGTGGGTGATTTATTACCTCTCTTTTCTATTCCTCTATCTCTGGAAATCTATGTTTAGGTAGGAAAGCTAGGGGGCACAGAAGAGAGAAAATAAACTCTCATTTTTGTTGTTGATTCAGTTTCACTCACTATAAGAATCAGACCCTCAGAATCAGACGGCAAACAAATGGTCTGGCGCCTGCTCTGGGTGCCTGTTTTTAAAAGCTGCTCAATGTCTAGATTTAACACACACACACACACACACACACACACACACACACACACACACACACACACCATGTGCATATACACCAGGAAACTGTGGTTGGAAAAAGATCAAAAGCAAATTTCCAAATGCTATAGCTTCTTGTATGTGTAAACTAAAAAAGGTGTACCACTTAAGACAACCCACAGAACAGGAGGAAATATTTGCAGATCATTTATCTAATAAAACACTTAGGTCCAGAATATATGAAGAACTCTTACAAATTAATAAGAAGAAGACAAACAGCCCAACTGAAAAAATGGATTTGAATAATCATTTCTTCAAAGAAGATACACAAATGGCCAATTAGCAATGAAAGATGTTCAACACCATTAGCTGTGAGGGATATGCAAATCCAAACCACAACCAGATACCACTTTACATCCAGTAGGATGGCTGTAATCAAAAAGATAGACAATAATAAGTATTGGTGAAAATGTGGACAAAATGAAACGTTCATATACTGCTGGTTGGAAGGTAAAAATGTGAAGCCGCTTTAGAAAACAGTCTGGCAGTTCCTCAAAAAGTTAAACAGTTATACTACCCAACAATTCCGCTGCTAGGCGTATACCCAAGAGAAATGCAAGCGTATGTCCACATATAAACTTGTACATGAATGTCCATTGCAGCATTATTCATAATAGCCAAAAAGTGGAAATAACCTAAATGTCCATCCACTGATAAATGGGTAAATAAATGTGGTCTGTCCACATTTGGTGGAATATTACTTAGCCATAAAAAGAATGAAATAGTAACACGTGCTACAACATGGATGTATCTTGAAAACATTACACTGAGTGAAAGAAGGCAGTCACAAAAGGTCACATGTTGTATGATTCCATGTACATTTGACCCTTGAACAATATGGGTTTGAACTGCGTGGCTCCGTTTACATGTGGATTTTTTAAATAAATATATTGGAGAATTTTTTTGAGATTTCCTTACTACCACATCGATTACACTAGGTTACCATAAAGCAATCATGTTGCCACTTCTTAGTTATCAATGTACGGATCATTCTACCTGTAAATAAATATGAATTTCTCACATTATCTTCTTTTCATTTTTGATGTCTAGTGTTAGTAATACCTATGACATCTACAAGTGTTTTGCATAATATAAGACAATATTGATATAGGTACTGACAGACCGACAGATGATTCATCTTGTAAACATATGATGTAAACTTACGGTATCGATAAATACAGCACAGAACTGTAAATGTATTTTCTCTCCGTGATTTTCTTAACAACATTTTCTTTTCTCTAGCTTACTTATTATAGGAATACAGTATATACTACACATAAGATACTAAATGTGATAGTCAGCTATTTATGTTATCAGTAAGGCTTACTGTCAACCATAGGCTACTAGCACTTATGTTTTGGGGGAGTCAAAAGTTATATGTGGATTTTTGGGGGGTCAATGCACCTAACCCTCATATTGTTCAAGAGTCAACTGTATATGAAATATTCAGAGCAGGTGAATCTCTGGAGACAGAAAGTAGATTAGTGGTTGTGTAGGGTGGGAGAGACTTGGGGGACAATTGGAAGTGACTGCTATTTGGTCTAGGGTTTTTTTAAAGGTGACAGAAATGTTATGAAATGAATTGTGTCGATGGTTGCTATTTAAAACCACTGAAAAAAAAATCCCAAAACTTCGTCCCACTTTTGCTGGCAGGTGTGAAAAATGAAGGCACAGAAATCGAATGACAATGACTCAACCACTGCTGTTTTCTAATGTGATCCATCAAAACAGTTAAAATTGACATCTATCTATCTCAATGAACCAGTTCTGTTTGCATAGATGATCATAGGGGTGATCATGTCCCACTTTGTCATGAGATGATGCTGAGGACCAAGAATCCCAGGTTGGGAGTGGGTCATCCCTCACAGTAATGTCACCAGGCATCTCCTAATGTCACAGTTGTTTTCATAGGCTGAACCCAGGCTGAGTTGTTCAAGACGCAGTGGTAAGACATCACTCTGTAGTAGAATCTAGATGAAAAAGATTCAGTATCTATGCTCCCAAAACAAGTTCCCCAGTTACACACACACGCACATGCAAACCATGTACCACCAATTTTTTAAAATGTACTTTTTTGAGTGTTTATTACCAAGGACCCAGTAATTCCACTTTTGGAAATCCATCCTAAAGAAATTATCTTTAATTTAGAAAAAAATCTATGTGTACGAAGAAATTTATTATCACAATATTGCTTAGATTGGTGAAAAATTGCCTAAAAATTGGAAAATGGCGAAATAAACCATTTCACTATCATAAAGCCATTGAAGTAATGACAGTCAAACTGTGGCTTGAAGATAATTTTCAGTGAAAAAGCCTTTTAGAAGCGTGAACAGGGTGATGTGGATGCACAATGTAAATACATGGAAATGTACGCACACCAAAATAGCAGGCACATTATGGTGTTGAGAGGGCAGGTGGTATTTTTCTTTTCTTTGTTCCCATTTTCTCTGTAATGAGCTTTTCTTACTTTAAGGATAAATTAATTTAAAATTTTAAAAATCATTACGAGAATTTAAATGGTGCTTTTTCCTTATAGAAAAGAATTATGAACTACTGCCTGTATTTTCTGGTTGTCTGGAACAGTCGTTGTCAAACTTTAATGTGCATACAGATCACTCATGGATCTTGTTAAAATGTGGGTTCTGATTCAGCAGGCCTGGGGGGCCTGAGACTCTGCATTTTTAATGAGCTCCCAGGCGATGCTGATACTGCTGGTCTGGGGACCCCACTTTGAGTAGCAAAGGGTCTAAGTTTCTTAAGAGAAACTGTCTAAAAATCAAAACCCAAAAGCAAACAAAACACTGACTTGAGATAGTGGAGACAAGTTTCCTATAGATTGGCATCATGGAGAGCCAGGTAGCCAAACCTTCCCCATCCCAGCTCCCAACCCCGGCCCCAGGTGGTTTTATTGTTTTCCCCAAGATGCTTTTATTCATGTGCATAAGCTTGAGAAAATATCAGCTTTCCATATCACTACAGATATCACCATATTTAAAATTTTCTTTTGATTGTGGTAAGAATACTTAGCATGAACAGAAAGGCCATTTTGGTTGCCTATTAAGTGACTCAACTCTAGTTCAGCTATCGCTGGAACCAGTCCGTGATTCCTTCCCTTTCTACGAATGGCCACTCAGCTGCTGGTCTCCACAGGACAAAGCAATCAAAAGTCAGGATCCATTTTCTACAAAGTGTACAATGCTTGCTCCCTCTCTCCCGAGGGCTTTCACTGGGTGATAACTCACCTAAACTTCCAATCTGACTCCTAAACTAAAATGTAGTGAAGCTTTTCTGCTCTGCCTCCCTCAGGTGGCTCGTAGCCTTTATATGCTGCTGCTCATGGAATCACCGCACTGTTTGACAAGGAGCTGTATTCATTTCCTACTGCTGCCATAGCACGTTACCACGAATGTAGTAGCTTAAAACAACATGTTTATTCTCTTACAGTTCTGGAGGTCAGAAGTCTGTAATCGAGGTGTTGGCGAGGCTGTGTTCCTTCTGGAGGCTGCGGGGGAGGACTGCCCGCATTGTCAGAGCGAATCACTACAGCTTCTGCTTCTGCCTCACGTCTCCTTCGTCTGACACTGACCCTCCTGCCTCCCTCTGATAAGGAGCCCACCCAGATAATCTAGCATCATCTTCCATCTCAAGAGCCTTAACTTAGTCACACCTGCAAAGTCTCTTTTACCACAGAAGGTAACAAAGTCAGAGATTCTGGAATTAAGATATAGACATCTTTTGGGGTTAGGGGGGCATTAGTAGCTCATCACAGCGGTCTATTCACAGCCCATAGCTACTTGCCCCTTGTCGAGTTTATTTTTTCTTTCTATGAACTTGACTGACACACGAGGTTAGCCATAGTCAAAGATAGCAACAACCATAGAGTGGTGGCATGTTAGCTCACTGTTGTTTACTATTGCCATGCAACAAATTACCACAAACTCAGTGGCTTAAAACAATGCAAAGTTGTTATCTCACAGTTTCTATAAGTCAGGAGTCCAGGCCTGGCGTGGCTGGATTCTCCACTCAGCATCTCACAAGGCTGAAATCATACTGTCGGCAGGCCTACCTTCCTTTCTAGAGGCTCTGCGGAAGAGCATGCTTTCACCTCCATTCAGGTTGTTAGCCAGATTCAGTTCTTTGTGGTTGGAGGACTGAGGACTCAGGTTCCCATTCATCTTTAGCTGTCAGCTGGGAGACCCTCTCTCAGCGCCGTTAGATGGCTCCCGTTCATTCTCTTGAGACCTCTACCATCTTCAAGCCAGCAGGGCGAGGCCTTCTCAGGCTTCCAGTCTCTCTGCCTTCCTCTTCTCTTACCAGCCGGAGAAAGCTCTCTGCTTTAAAGGGCTCATGTTAGATTAGACTACTCAGATAATATCCCTTTTAAAGTCAGCAATGACAGAGAAGACAATGTGATGTCAGAAGCAGAGACTGGGGTGGTATGCTTTAAAGATGCAGGAAGGGGCCATGAGCCAAAAAATACAGGTCACCACAGTAAGCTGAAAAGGGCAAGGAAACGGTTTCTCTTCTGGAGCCTGTAGAAGGAACACAGCCCTGCCAACTCCTGGACTTTATCTTAGTAAAAGAGATTACAGATTTCTAAGTTTCAGACTCGGAAGAGAATGAATCTGTGTTGTT
>NW_006435837.1:8017206-8028707 GCF_000325575.1 Pteropus alecto
ACAGCAGCAAGAGGAAACTAACATACCAGCTTAACCCAGTCCAAGTTTAACAGGCATGAGAACCACCCCGAGCCCCGGGCCCCTCCTCCTGAGGATCTGCTTCAGGATGTAGAGATGAGGCTCTTGCAAGCATTTTTTACAGGCTCTCAGGTCGGGCTGATGCTGCTGTTTCAAGCCCATACTCTGAGCAGCCGTGCTCTAAAAAGCTTGTTAAAATCCATATTCCTGACAGATAACTTTTGATTCAGGAGGTCAGGAGCCTATCTTTTCACAAGCATCCCCATCCCATTTTACCAAGTGGCTGCCAGTCATACTCAGACACAACTTAACAATCTCAGTGTTCCCGAGAGTGGAAACTCCTTGCCGTCTGGCCAGCCAGTGGCAGAAAGAGGCTTCGAGACCCCCACACACCAACTAATTCATGAATTCATCACGCAGAGGGGTCACTCACTGTGCGATGAATCAGTTAAGCCAAATGGCCAGGAAATAGGTTACTGGGACCACCAGGACTTTGCCCACTGGCTGTGCAGGGGAGATGCACACAGAGAGCATGGACCATTGTGCCTCAGGACTGACAGACACGCGATGTCACTCGGCCTTAACCTCCCCAAAAGCAGAAAGGGCTGGGAAGCTTGGTCAACACAGAGAATGTCATAAGAGAGGAAAGCCTACCAGGGTGGGCTGGTGGGCATCGGAGGAGGAACTGGAAGCCTAAAAAAAATAAAAATTTTGAGGAGGTGGAGGAATAAGAAGAAGGAAATCAGAAAAAGACAGATTGAGAACAGTCAGCGATTATGAGTAAGATGTGGGAGCAACTGCTGTGTGGTCTGAGCCAAGGACGGGGGTGGGAGAACCGTCTGTGCAGCCAGTGGCTTCTCTCAAAGCCACTGGGCTGTACCACGGCCCTTGTCCCCCACCTCGGAGTCCACTGTCTACGCATGAGGATGCTCCCATCGCCCCCAGCGTGGCCCCATGAGCTGCTGTATGGTTTGACCTTAAAGAGAGAGACAATGCTCCTCAAAAGAAAACTTAAATTAATGCTGGATTGAGAACTCCACTCCAGGAGTAAAACCGTTTTTCTTGTGACAAAACCTTAGTGAAAGGAGACAAGCAAGAAAAACACCATCGGATGCTACCAAAAGGGGAGCGGTATCAGTATATGTGTAAGTACATTTGTATCCCCATCCATCTACATACATACATAGCGGAAGATCGGAGGTCGCCGTCCAGCTGGAAGGTGTCCTTGGGCTACACGAACACATGCCCACACACGAAAACTAAAACAAATCAATGAACAAAGCTTTCTGAAGAAGCCATGTGTACGGAGTGAAGATGAGGCCGCTTCACCCACACTCTGGCTGCTCCGTTACTGGAGTTGGTGTTTATGAAGCACGCACTGAAGGTGATGCTTTGCACCACACTCTAAGTGCATTGAGTCGTTGCTTCTTCATAAGAACCCTTTCAAGGGAGGCAGGATTCTGCTCCCATTCTGTTCAGAGAGGTTCAAGTCATTCATCTGCAGTCCCCGTGGCTTCAATGAAGCCAAGGGCAGGATTTGAACCTGGTCTACTTGACTTCAAAGCCCATGCTCTTAGCTGAATCACCAGGTCACACCTGTGTAACTGGGGCAGACAAAGTGCCACCCACCGGCATCCTTTGCCCTTCTTACTGGATGTGATCATTGTCCAAGGAGGGAGCCCAGCTCAAGTGGACCCATGGACAGGTGAGAGACAATGCAACAGGCATCAGAAAGAGGTGGAGGATGTGTCACATCCGCAAAGGACCTGGCCTTGCAGAGAGACCCAAAATGCCAAGCCATAAGCAAGGGAGACAAAGAAACCCTTTCACAGAGGAAAAGGAGCCTGGCTTTTTCAGGTGACCAATCTGCTCCCACCGCCCACACGACACCCTTTAAGAAAGCGGAAATGAAATGCAGGGAGAGGATTAATCGTACCTTCACAGCCACACGCCTACGATTTTTTTCTTGGCCCTTTGCTGTCATACAAAGATACACACACGCGAAAGTCGATTAACAAATTGGCTTCTGAAATGACATTTTGCTTGATTAGTTTAAATCACAAAACCACTGTTTTCAAATGCCTGCATGGCACGGAAAACAGGGAACTGTGAAGGGTAATGGGTGTGCTATTCAGTGGTGAAAAATAATGCGGGGCTTTATAATTGCTTCAGAATCAGTCATTTGACAGTACAAAGAAAAGAATTAACTGAGATAAAATTCCCTTTGGGGGATGTAATTATGATTATTGTAAAGCAATCATTATTCATTTTACAGATTGGGAAATTGCTCCCAAAATATGACCTGTTTGGAGATAGAAAACGACTTCGATGTAATTCTCTTAAAGGATTTTGATTTTTTTTTATCTCAAATTCAATTGCATTTAAGAAATCAAAAAAAACGTAATAGTTTTCAGAATTAGAATTATGTTTTTTGATTGCCTTGTAAAAAAAAGGACATTATGTAAGTGGACTGATTTGCTAATATTTTATCCTTGTGTGTGCTTTGCATTTATTTATGACCCACAAAGCACAAAGGATATTTTTAAACTCATGACTACACAAAGGAGGGACAAAGACTGGTTTGGGGCAGATCAGATGACAGACAGAAGGCAGAACTATCTACCTCCTAGTTTGCTTCTGCCATTGACAAGGAGCAAAAATTGAAGGGAAACAACAAAATGGAAAACAGATACCATCATGAAAGGGAGAACTAAGGGTAAAATGAATGTGGGAAAGAGAAACATACTGAGTAGCTACTGTTTAAATCCTCCTACCAACCTTGCAGGGAGTCTATTGTTTTCAGTTTGCAGATTGGTAAGCTGAGGTTCAGCTAATCGGGGCCCAATGTGAGGTTTAATCTTAGGTCTGTCTGCTCTTTATAGTCACTCATTCATTTAACAAACATCAGTGAGAGATTGAAGACATAGAGGAGAACAGGGAGAAGAGGCCAGCTGGTGCTTAGGGCATCTCCAGGTGAGCTGGGAATGAACGCTTCCTATTCCTTTAACACCAGTCTAGGATGTCAAGCCCGTCAGTTTACATCCCTGGACTCTGCAGGGCTTTGCAGATATGGTCATGGATACTTTGGGTCATGTGAAGATGCACCAGGAAATTGGACTGAAGCAGGAGTCTCTATCTTGAAGAAAGAGAATGAGAGAGAGAGAGAAAAATGCTGATTTGACAGAGCATGGCAGTAACTATTAACAAACATAGTAAGCCTGGAGGCAGGACTTTACCTTAAACTATGTGTCTTTGAATATTCTTATGAGCCTCCTCAACATTCCACAAGGTAGCACGTGCCATGAGTATTGTTATCTGCCTGTCAAACATGAGGAAACAGGTTCAAAGGAGTTAGGTCACTTGCCCAAATGAAAACAGTAGGTCACCCTGTCACTTCGTCACATTTTTAGCTGTATGCTGATATTGGTAGGTGGGAGGGGAAATTAACAAGGAGTTATTGTGTCTCGAATCAACAAGTTCTAGTTCTAATCATCCATGAGTCTTATAACCATGGCTAAGGCACTACGCCACTCCCAGTCTTAATGATCCCTCCTGCAAAATTTTGATAATGCTGTCCCTGCCTACCTCCATCTCATAAATCCACTGGGAGAAATATTCAGTGATGTGTAGAATGCATCAACAAATGTATGGTAGAGTTACAATTAAGATCTCTGAGCATTTTTAAAAGATGATTGTAGGGAACCAGCATTTATTATGGCACAGAAGTTCCCACTCCCCACCCCTATCTCCCTTCCCCTGCCACCTCCGACTTTATTTCTTTCCCAGATAAAGTCTCTAGGTGGGAGAACACGGTCATGCTTGGCATCCTCTGGGCTTTCCAGGAAGAGTTGAAGCAAAGGGATAGCCATTTGCAGGAGAGGAGGAGAGTCCTGAAACGATCACATGGCCCTGTTAGAGCAGCAGAAACTATTGCATTGTAGGTTTAATATGGTACGAGAACTGGTCCCTTCTCCGTGAAGCAGTCTCTGGGCATTGACATATGCAGGGATTGCATAATTGTTACATTTGTTCCTCTTCCTTGTGTTTAAGTAGCCCTTGCTCACAGTGCATTTTGGAAATCACCCGGTTAACAGGTGTCTGCCCCAGCTGAACAGCTGAATCAGCCTAGAACTTTGTGTGTCCTAAACAGACGATAGTCTTTTTCCACAACAGAAGTTGTCATTTCCTTGTGGACAACATACAGAAACATGTGCTAGGTGTCAACACAATGAAGGATTACCCAGCTGGCTGAAAGCAATCACGCTCAAAGAATGCCGATCCATGAATTGAGGTCAATGTGAAGAAAGATTGTCAGAATCAATATTTTTATCCACAAGATGGACAAAAATTTACAGAGTGGTCACCAAAAGTAGGAGGGTGTCAAGCCCTAAAACAAAAAGGTAAGCAGTTTAGCCAAGAAAATTGAGTTTATTTAGAAATAGCAGAGGAACGGCAGACTATGGTGAACCACAGGCAAGTCCCGAGAGCAAAGCAGAGGAGTGAGCTTTTATAGAAGGGAGGAAGTCAGAATGGATAGTTTTGAGCAACAGTTCCTTGGAAGAGAGCAAGAGTTCTAGGTTGTGGCAGCTTCTCATTGGCTGAGTTTTTGCTGGGCAAAGAGAAAATCTTCTTCCTGCCAGGGTATGGAAAGTAAGCTGTAACAAGTGGTATGTGTGTGAGAGTCCTCCCTTCAAGGCTTCCTGACTCGATTTTGAATGAGGTTTTCCTTTATTCATATCCACACGCAGTAGCTAATATGTTAGGTAGACGAATCAAAACTCAGAATGATACTTATAAGATGCCGTGGTATTTTTAATACAGAAAAGAATTTTAAAGATCCTTAGGTTCAAATTATATATAAGTTCAAATGGAGGAGCTATTCATTCATTTAATAAAAACTTAAACATCTGGTACATTCTGTGCATGGACATTACAGTGGTGATCAAGATAAACAAGGTTTCTGCCCATCTGGAGCATCCGATCTATGGAGTAAAACTGATAATAAGAAATACACATAGTCATGACCAGATAAATTCGGGTAGTAGCAAAGAAGACTGAGAAGTTGCATCTAATGACGTAGAATAAAACCAGAAATGTGTGGCTTCATGGAAGCCTAGATAAGAACGTGTTTCTAGAAGAATGGAGGCCTCCGCTGCAAGAGTCCCATCTTGCCATGTGTGATCATTTATGTTCTTGACAAGAGTAGTTTCAGCAGAATGATGGGGACACAAGGCTTATTGGAGTGGACTTCAGAGAATGAGGGGTGAGGATGTGCAGGCAAGTACAGATGACTCTTCCAAGAGGTTTTGCTAAGAAAGGGAGCAAGAAAATAAGGCAGTGGCTAGAATGTGTATGAACCAGTAGGAATGACTGAATTAGAAGGGAGAAATTGACGATGCAGGAGAACCAGAAGGCTATCATTATAGGCACAGAGTCTTGGGAAGGAGGAGATGGGACATGAATGTAGAAACTTCAAGTTTCTTTTAGATTTCAGTCACAAGTTCAAAGTCTCACAAGGTTCCTCAAAAAGTTTTTCATTCATTAATCAGCATGTTTTCATTTACTCCTACTATTAGTCATGGCCCAACAGAGGAGAGAAACATACTTTATATAGTCACATAATCTGAGGTAAAATTGCAACGGTGGCAGGACCTAGGAAGGGGAGGTGGACAGTGCAATGAAACTATCAACTGGGGCATTCGACCTAAGGGGGAGGTCAGAGAAGTCTTCCTTAAGGAAGTGATGCTCAGGTTGCAAGCCAAACAATGAGTGGGCTCTAGCCAAGTGGAGGCAGTAGAAAAAGCATGTGCAAAGGTCCCGCATTGGGAGGGAGAGCCTGTGAGAGCAGCGAGGCCGGAGCATGGAAAATGGGACTAGGCGGGACCTCAGAGGCCACATCAAGGAGATCTTAAAAATAAATTACTCGGAATACTACTTCACACTCACTAACACAGCTACGATGTTAAAGAGTGGAAAATAACAAGTATTGACGAGGATATGGAAAACTTGGAACCTTCAAACACTTATGGTGTGACTGTAAAATGGGATAGCCACTGTGGAAGACAGTATGATGATTCCTCAAAAAGCTAAACATGGAATGACCACATGACTCAACAATTCTACTTGTAGATATACCCAAAAGAATTTAAAGCAAGGACTCACACAGTTGCTTGTGTACCAATATTCACAGCAGGATTATTTACAACAGCCAAAAGGTGGAAATAACTCAAATGTCCAATAGATGAATAGATAAACAAATTGTGGTATATCCATACAATGGAATATTATTCAGCTATAAAAAAGGAATGAAGTACTGGTACATGGTACATTATGCTCAGTGAAGGAAGCCAAGACACGGAGGCCACTTATTATAAGATTTCATTTATATGAAATATCCAGAATAAGCAAATCTATAGAGACAAAAGTAGATAAATGGTTGCCCGGGGCAGGAGGGAGGAGGGAATGGGGAGTGACTGCTTGCTGGGTACAGAGTTTCCCTTCGGGCTAGTGAAATGTTCTGGAACTAGATAGTAATGACATGTGTTCCATATCGTGTTTCCAACTCCAGGGAAGAAAACATTACAACCTTACCAGCTGGAGATTTACATCTTAGTCAGAGCCTCCTTCTTGAAGAGGAATTTTGCAAGATTAGGGGAGGTCCACCATAGGACAACCAGGATGTTGAGAGATTTTTAAAACTTTCATAATAGAGAACAGTCCAAGGAGCTTGACCTAACTTGGAATAAAAGGAGCCCCACTCCGGGTTAAGTGATGGAGGTTGAGAGGCACACAGTAGCTTGGGATGAAAAACGTGCTCAACAAATGAGAAATAATAGTAGTGAGTTCCCTGTCCTGAGAAGTATTCAAGTATACCTGAATGGCTGACAGCCATGGACAGGACACAAGGGATTACGGAATGTGGAGGACTAGACTAGATGAGTTATAAAGTTTTTTTAACTCAGAGATTCTATGACACGTTCTCAAGAATCACTTAAGAGGAAAGATAGTAAAATCCTAGCCCAAAGCAACATTATTTTTTCCAAGAGGCTACCAAATTCATTATTACTAGGCAAATGAGAAGTATGTCAGCTAATGAAAATGATGGGATAATAAATAATTCTGAGCACTGCACATGGTTCCATATTAAATTTCATCTGCAGCAACAAGGACACACTGTCAGATTAGCTATATTCTTTGGTGTTCGTTGTGAGTTCCTGATGCCCCACTGTGAACTCCAATCTAGATTCATGTATGTGGGAAACTCAGCCACACTCCAAAAGAACAGTGTCCCATGAAAGACACAAGCATTAGACATGGACATAACCCAGACTTGCAGATTGAAAGGCTCAGTACAAACCAAAGAAAAATCACTTGCCAGCTGTTCTGCTTCACAGAAAGACAGCACGAAATGACCTATGTTTAAAGGCAAAATCCACTTTCAACTGTCTTTGAATCCAGGTCCCCCTGGGATGCAGGTGTGCTCTATTTTGCCTGCATCCTGCTCACCTCTAGCCTGTGACTCTATAAGATACATGGCATGGTGTTCCCCGTTCTCTAAACCACAGCTGAACTGGACACTGATTCTGAAAGGCGAACCTGGAACAGACCCTATCTGAGGCCTTGCACATGCTCCTTATAGCCCAGGCCAGGGAACTTATGCTTCAGAGACATTTTCTATGGATGGTAATGTAGCAGAGTGCACAGAGCCTGGATTTCGATAGAGCAGGGCTCAAATGTAAATCTAGGTTTGCCACGTACTCAGTGTTCAACCTGGGAAACATGACCTGATATGTCCAAGACCCAATATTTTCATCAAAGGAAACACAAGGAAAGGTCAGGACGCCATAAGATAACCAGGAGAGCGTGAAAGGGAATCTAGAGTCCTCATCCAGATGCTCAGGAAAGTCCTTGGGAGAGGACTGGGGCTCAGAGAGCCAGAACACATTCATCTGTCACCTGCAGGGGACTGGAAGAGCCACTTGAAGAGTCACGAAGGTCCCAAGGGACGATTAGCTCCAGTTAACATCACCAGCATCCACATCAATATCTACCATTTATTGAGCCGTATATGATGAGTGCCTTACTGATATTATCTCCTTTAATTCCTACAATATATGAGGCAGGGACTATGATTATACTCATTTTATAGACAGAGTATGTCTGGAAATAAGATCTCAGGTACTCAGAATGCATAGAACCACATACCCAATGGATACAGGTGCTTTATTTAAATATATCAATATCTATATCTATAAATAACACATACACGTGATAACAATTAAATAGAATAGTAGGGCTTGATGAAAACCAGTCTCCTAGCCCTCTTCTCCCAACTGGTGGCCTCATTCCCAGAGGCACACACTTAGTCCCCCACTCAACTGCTAAGAAGTCTGGGAAATGCAGTCCAGCTGTGTGGCTAGTTAGAAGATATATGTTTGGTAAATAAGTAATAGCCTATTGAGGTTCAGAAGGCCTCCCCAAGACGTGCCACTTTGGCATGTGAAATACATTGAGCTGAAAGCAATCGAGACTCTGCAGGCTCATGAGAAACTTTTAGTTCTCCTTTAAAGAATTTAAGTTAGGAGCCTGGCCCATAATAAGATTTATAACCAGAAGTAACTTTTTAAGACCTACCTGTATGGCAGGGCAAACTTCTATTTACTAAATATCTGCTCTTCTTATCATGTTGCAATGATCCTTTGAAGCCCCCAAGGGACCATTCCTCATCCCTAGTTCATGCATGTGGGGCTCCCATAGGTATATATGTAATTAAACGTGGTGTTTTTTTTCTCTTGTTAATCTTTCATGTCAATTTAATTATTATAGCCAGCCGAAAGAACCTAGGAGGGGAGAGGAAAGTTTCTTCCTCCCCGTAGTCTCTACCATAGTGTATTGTCTTTCAATCTTTTTCAACACATATATATGAACGTATGAGTAGTACTAGGATTATATTGTACATTCAGCTTTTTATTCTGCTTTAAAATTTTTTAAAAAAAATCTCTGGATGTTTTCCCACACCATTCTTTGGAAACAGGGCTGTGTGATGTATAATCGTATAGATAAGGGTTGCTCAATATCAGCACTGCTGATGTTTAGGTGGGGCTAGATCGTAAACCTTTGTTGCAGTGGGGCCATTGTGTGCACTGTAAGATATTTAGCAGCATTCCTGACCTCCATCAACCAGGTGGCGGTAACACCCTCTTCCCAGAAGTGACAACTAAAACTGTCTCCAGATATTGCCAAATGTCTCCTTGGGAACAAAATCATCTACAGCTGAGAACCACTGAACTAGGTCAACAATAATTTATATCACTCTTTGCCTTCTATTGAAACATTGTTGCTTTCTTGTTTTTGTTTTGTTTGCTATTATATCTTGTTCTGTGATAAACACCATTTTACATTAATTTTTACTGAAACGGTCATTATTCAGTTAGGAGAGAGTCCCAGAAGCAGGATTATTAGGTCGGAGGCTATGAGTATTTTTAAGTCTCTTGATTCAGACGGCCAAATAGCTTCCCAGAAAGGCTCTACCAATTTACTCACCTACCCAAGCAAGGTAATCTTGCTTGATTTTTAAAAGATTTTAGTTACTTAACATGAGAAAAATGGTTTATGACTTGCGAATAGCATTTCTTTGACTAATAGTTGAATGTGTATATTAGGTGTCTTCTGTACCCTGTCTGCAGTAGCCTTGCTAATTTCCCAACTGCTGTTTTGTTTTTCTTAAGGGTTTTCAGGACAACTGCTTGTTGAAATCGGTCCGTGACATTTCCAACGTGAGTAAACGTTTCTATTAAAATGTGTACACCGTTGTGTACACATTCGCTCTAACTTGGTTTTTATCACAGCATCCCACTGTGACTAGCACCAGTATTTGGACAGCTGTTATTTCTTTGGTTTAAAAAAAAAGAAAAATCGAGACTTCTAGGGAATGACAGAAAGTGGACCGAAGGGTTTACTTTCATCTCAGTACATAAAACTTTAGAGTTCTGGCTTCCACAGTAGCTGAGTGAGGGCACATCTTGCCCCAAAACTATTTCAGATTGTCTCGCCCAAGTCCCATTCTGTTGTTTTCACTGTCTCCTAGGGGCCTCCCGCGATGTGGGAACCAAATGATCCAAATGCTCTTCCCCAAACCATGACTTAGAATGAATTCCTCCTTGCCCCCCGCCCTCGCCATTTCCCTTTTCAGCCTCGGCCCTATACGGGCCATCTCAGCTATAGCCAGCAGTTGGTTCCTGCATACATGTGCATTCAGGCCTCATTCAAATAGATTATTTTCCTGTAAGAGGGGAAGGGGGGGCAGAAAGTTAAACCTATGAGCTCCCTGCTGTTTTATTAGTGCATGAAGATTGGTTAGGAAATGACTATGCGGGGTGGGGGGATTGGGACAATGAGCCAGTGATCCACCTAGCACAAATCTGTCCTTTTATGCAAGGTATTATTAGGCTTTCTAGAGCTCCGCCTTCATAAAATCTGTCCTAATCCAATAAATTTCAGTAAATGAAATCTTTGCCTCCTCTACCCTTTCTCAGTCCTGAAGCCTCTTTCTTCTGGCTTAAATGTCCTTTAAGGTACTATGTATCGTTAGGGTTTATGTAACCCTGAGTTCAAGTAACGTGATGTATTTTCAAAACAACGAAGAAGCACAACATAGACTATCAGGGGGGACCGTTGGGCTCAGAAATGCCTCAGAAAGCATTAGCCGTATAAAAACTGCCGGACTATCGGAGCTATTCTGAAACCTTTGGAAACAGGAAAATTCTTCTTTAAGGAGACAGAAGGAATTTAAACCCTGGACACTGTTAAACCACTAATTCACTTCCAGACTCAAGCGCAAGGCCTGAGCAGCGGGAGAAGCGGTGACTGGGGCGAGTCTGCGACGCCTCCCAGAGCCTGCCGGGGATGGACTTCCAGGGAGCAAGTGGAACGATTACAGACAGCAGCAAATCGGTCGCCACCCCAGAATGGAGAGTGCCACCTGTGCCCTTCGAAGTCATTTGTCACCCACAAGTAACTCCAGTCAGTGTTGGCAACCCTGGCTGCACACTGGAATCACCCAGGGAGCTTTTGAGCACGGATGCCTCGGTCCCACCCCCCGAGGCCCTGATAAAATCGGGGTTCAAAAGCTCCCCAACTGATTCTAACGTGCAACCAGGGTTGCGACCTGCTGAATTAAGCAACCACCCGGAGCCCATACGTGAACGAAAGGATCCGGGACTGTGGATCGGAGCAACACTGCCAAATACCGGGTGTCCTTGGGGCAATGTCCGGGCCTCAGTTACTTTATCTGCACAATGGGTGATGACTAAGACCACAAAGCCCCTGCAGCTGAAAGAGTTCTCTTCTCCAAAATCCTAGAAGCCCACTCCCCTCTCTCCCCAAGCCCTCAGTGGCTTTTCCGGTTTCCGGGTCCCTAGGTGCTCGCTGGGGGCTCCCAGGGGAAGCCGCGAGCTTGGCCCGCAGCCTCGGGGCGCCTGTGA
>NW_006435837.1:8029194-8030031 GCF_000325575.1 Pteropus alecto
TCCGGCTGCTCACCGGACTGCACCCTCGGGCGTGCGGCTCGCGGAAGGGAAGGAGCGGGGCTCCCGGCAGGATTGCGGGGAGCAGATGGAGCGTCCCGGCCGGCCGGCTCCTGCTTTATTTTAAGGGGTCGGTGGAGAGTAGCTTCTTGCCCGTTTCCCGGGCCGCTCTCCCTCCCTCTCGCCGGAGCTCCCAGCTCCGAGTCCGGTCTCGTCCCACCCTGCCGTGATCCTAGTGGCCTCAAACCCACGTGTAACAAACGCCCAGTTCCCCAAGTCTCTTGGAAGACCCCATCGAGGAGCCGTGACCCTTGAGACCAGAAAAGTGGGAGGGGAGGGAGACAGGATGGGGCCGAGGGTTTCTTTTCTTTGTCCTCTTCCAACTATCAAAATGCGGACCTGGGTGCAGGTGGAGACCGTGTACCCAGCGGGTACCAGTTGGGGGATCGACTAGTAACGGTGAAAAAGCCCAGCTCTGGAGACTGACACATCTCCAACCTGGCCCGGGCGGATATTAAGCGGCTGGAGGATTCCTTCTGTCACCTCTTAACACCCCGAAATGCTGCCGTCAGCAACATATCCTTAAATGGGGACTCGGTATCGTCGGGGAAACTCGTAAAGAGTGCAGTGGAAATCAACCTAATTCCGCTGCACCCCTGGAAATGCCTGAGCGCTGTGCTGGGGAAAGGGGGTTCTCTCCCTGCTCTGGTATCCTTCTCTAGTGGCAGGCAGACTCCGGCCACCAGCGCCACAAAAGCCACACACTGAAGAGCCCCTCCGAAGCATTCCTGATGAGGAAGTCAGTGGGTTTAGCCAATTCTCTGCCTGCTGGTCCCCCCA
>NW_006435837.1:8030133-8043306 GCF_000325575.1 Pteropus alecto
CTGCTCCCTCTTAAAAGAGGTGCATAGGCAAAAATCAGGGCGGCCACTCAGCCGGTAACTATTTTGGTAGTGCTTCAGGCAAAAGATGTTGAAGTTACACACAAGTCCAGTAGTGAAGAAAGCATTGACTCATTTTCCCAAAATGAAGTTATTTCTGTGTGTGTGTGTGTGTGTGTGTGTGTGTGTGTGTGTTTTAACACTGAGCATTGGGATTTGTACGAGTTAGAAACTGAACCTCGAATTGCCACATGGACACCTTCTTGAGAATGGCTTTCACAATACCCTAGGCTTAAGTGAGGGTTTTAGTTTTCAATAGGTGTGGAAGTTCTCATGAAGCAAATGCCCAAACCAGAGGCCCGTTCTCAAGGAAGTACTTTGTGTCTCAGACAATTGTTGGTTCTACACTTCAATTGCCAATTTATGTTAATTTGTGCATACCTCACTGGTTCTGGCAGTTTCCTTGGTTTTAGTTTTTAGTTTTTACATTAAAAAAAAAAAGTTCCTTCACACTAAAAAGGAAACACTGATTTTCTCTGGTAGGTCCTTGGTAAATACACCATAGGGCCATGAACTGGTTTTATTTTTCCAGATGTATTTCATTACCAAACGTACCCATGAATGTTTTAATTGAAATGATGTAATGCTGGGAAAATTCTGACTATTGGTCCATTGAGTTGGGGCTTTGGTTTTTATATGCGTCACTTCCTTAACCTGGTATCAGTTAATTTCCTGGTAAAATGGGTGAGGTTTGTGGAAATAAAAGTCCCTTCACACTCAAATTTTAAGGTATTCAAAATCTTTAGGTCGAAAGATAAAATAATGAGCAGTGATGGTGTGTACAATTTTATCTTTCGACGCATCTTAAAACATTTTTTTTATTGTTGAGCCAATTGATATTTTTTGACGGCTTTTCTGAGATATAATTCACATCCCCTTAACAATTTGCACATTTAAGTGTACAAAGTCAGTGGTTTTTAGTATGTTTAGAGTTCTGCAACCATCAGCACTATCTAATATCCTCGTCACCCCAAATGGAAACCCTGGACCCATTAGAAGTCACTCCTCATTCTTCCCCTCCCCCCAGCCCCTAGCAACCACTAATCTACTTTCCATGGATTTGCCTATTCTGGATGGTTCATGTAAATGCAATGAGGCGGTGGATATTTGCAGTGTGACTATTCAGTAACTTTGGTTGTTTTGCACAATGGGAAGATATTTATGTATTATTTGTCTGCAGTACACTACCTAAATGAGTGTGATGAAACTAATTTCACTGGCTGAAGGGTTCCACATTTGGCCATTGTGCAGGTGTACACACACACACATACACACATACACACACACATTCTTGGTGTTACTCTGGTTTTATCTGACGGGAATCCCGTTGCCTAACAGAATTTTGATTGTCACCTTGTTCATAGACCTGAAGACATAGCAACTAAGTAGAGTCAATGCAATAACCTCTTAGGGGGCATTTGTGGAATATCCATCCTGTTTTAACATGGATCATGTATCCAGAGAGAAATGCTGATTTTGTTTCATTAACTGCATATAATTTTAAATGAAAATTGAAGGTGAAATGATCAGATATAGCAAAACAGCGAAGTAATTTTTTTAATCCATTTTGTGGTAAGGACATTTTTTATGAGGATAAAAAATGCAGTCAAACACTTCACAATATAGCTTTAAAAAAACTGGTTTGGAGCCGTTCTTTAACTGTGATGTGCATACAGATCATCTGTGATCTTGTTTTAAAAAGCAGTTTCTGATTCAGGGCCTGGACGGGACCTAAGTTTCTGTGTTTATAACAAGTTCCCAGGCGGTGCTGGGTCTGCTGGTCCCTGGGGCCAGGAAACTAAGGAAAAGCAGGGCAGCAAGCCAGAGGCCCGGATGCCTGCCTCAGCGGTTTTACTCACTTTCTATGTGACCTTGGGTAAATCATTTTCTCTTAATCTCAGTTTACTACAAAATGAAAACATTTGATGAAATTATTTCTCTGGGCCCTTACAGATCAAAACGGATGAAATTTAGAGAAAAGAAACGAGAGGGTAATGTTATGCTTGAAAAACAGGAGGAAACAGCTCTCTAATTGTTTGAACACTATTTGTTTCTATGAAGCCAGCATCACAGGCGTCATTTGTAGTCGCATTGAATGCTGGCATCTGGACGAGCCGCCAACAGGATGACTGGCCTTTCTCCAGGGAGATTGGTGAAGGAGCGCTTCCAGCTTTGGCTTCTCCTGTCCTCTTCTCCTTAGATCGGGCTGCTCCAGAGAGCCTTTCCTCACCGCCCCCCCCACACACAGAGCCCAGGCCACCTTCAGAGGCAAGACTCAGAAGGAAACACCGAGGACTCATACATGTAACATTTGGTTCCATAAGTTTGCTCAGGAATTCAGATGCAATTGGAGACAAAGGCATGGTATCCTGATGACTAGCTGGGCAGGAAGTACTCCCAGAATGTCCTAGCCTCCCTCCCTCTGAGCGTAAAGATCTAGTAACAGCCCACCCTTGGTCTTGGAGACCATTTCCTGCAAATCTGTCACGCACACTGAAATTTTGAATAAACCTCATAGCCCAATAGCACAGAGTACTGTTTCTGACAAACAGGAAGTAAGTAATTATTTTGTATATTTTTGCTTCAGAAAAAGCTGTTGCTCCAACCACTTGACCCCTCCAAGGATTTCTTCAAGAAGATTCTTATCTGTTGCATCCAGGGTCAAGCAGTTAGACGGCTTATTGAAAATGCCAAAGGGGTGAATCATAAAAAGTGCCACATTTGTGTCTTGAACATTTAGTCGATTTTAAACATTAATTCGCTGATATTTTGTTGTAGAGTCCAGGTCTTTGCTTTGAGTGTGAGTCCTGGTTAGAATTCCTTGAAGACTCTTTATTGGCATCTGACTTCTAGTTTCGGATTCTTTTAAAATAGAATGAGACCTTAAGGCATTGGGAACAATCTCTGTGCACAATCCTTTAGTATCACCTACCCCGCTCCCCTTAAACCTTTAAAATTGTCTTACCCGTACTTTTTGGGGGCCATCATTTTTCCAAGTGACATCTCTTTGTTAAGACTTTCCAAAACAATCAACTTGGTGTTCGAAGAAATAAAAACTCTTTCTTTTGGCACTCATATTTTATTAGTTTGTGTAATATTGAATTAAAATTCATAATTACAGTAACAAGTACAACAGTCATAAACAGGTTTAGGAACAAACTCCAATTGACCCTTAGGTGCATGGTTCAGCTGGTGACAGAAGTAGCCCAGAAGTATTCTGAGAATAGCTTTGAAGCCAAGTTCTGTGGACAATGGTTGGTGTGGTTTACAAAAAGAATAGAGAATATGGGGTAATCTCATGGGTCCATTACACGAATGTTGGTAAGAGCGTCTACTGGATTTTTAAGCCAATAGCGTCCATTTAATAATTTTAGCATGATTTTTCTGGTTACTATTGGCTGGCTTGTTAGTGTTTTTCATATGCCTTCTTTTCTGTTCAAATACCAAATCTGTCCAGAACAAAGATTTGTTTTATTCATTGTTGTATCCCAGTGGTCATTCAGATGATTGGTGTATTGTAGGTGCTCCACATATATTTGTTGAAAGATAAAAGTTTGTCACAAAATGCACATTATTAAGGTCTATCTGCATTATAATTGTATAGATTTCAAGATATATAAAATTATATTACTGTATTACAAGCTATGATAAATTATACTAAATTAAATAGGGTAAATGACATTAATTATTGTTCTTTAATACTATTAATACTCTTAGCACAGATTTTCATAGAATAACAGAATTCAGAGCTTGAAGTCACTTTAGAAGTAATTCAATTGCTGTAGGCACTCAGACACAAACAATTTAAAGAGCATTTTGGTATTATTTCATTACTTTTTTTTTTGCCTTTAGCTTTTTTCTTTTGATATTATATAGTATTCTCCCCTCTCTGGTGAAAAATACTTCTTTCTTGTCAGATTTTTAAAGTTCAGGAAAGCTTGGACCTAAAGCACTGTTTCAGTGAAAATCATTGTTGCCCTGAGGATTGGAACATTAACAACAGCCTTGTGTTTCCGTTCTCAGCTCGTGCAGTTGGGTCGAATGAGTACCTATTGAAGTGCCATGCAAGTAGTGTGGGTCAATCCCTCAGGCTTTGACTTCCTGTTACATGCTCACCACCACGAAGGCTGGCAGGTGCTCACTCACCGAGCACTCGGGGTTCTGCTCAGATGAGCCAGGTACTGTGCTAACTCTTGAAGCAAAAAATAAATAAGCGAGACCCAGTCCTGTCCTCAGATGCACATAGTCACTTCAGAGAGGCAGGTGAACCATTATAATAGGAGTTCAGGGTCCTGGAGAAATTTCCTGTCTTAAACAACAACAACAACAACAACAAAAACATGGGGTGGGTGTTATTTCATGGAGAGATTCCCTGGGGTGGCAGTTACCTTTGATCTGAGTCTTGAAGGATGAACAGGATGACAGGGGCCAGAGTGTCCTGTAGGGGACATCCCAGGCCCTGGGTACAGATGTGCAAAAGCAGGAGGCATGAAGGTGGCTGCTGCGTGGGCATGCTGAGGAGTTGGGCATGGCCTATACGTGGAGGCGCAGGGAGAGCTGAGGCGAGGAGAGAAGGCCAGGCCAGCAAAGAACTTGATCGTTAGCCTGTTGGCCATAGAAAATCATGAAGAGATTTGAAGCATGGAAGCAACAGATGGAGGGAAATGACATTCTACCCGAGGAGGTAAGAGAAACCCACTGAGATAGAATCATTAGTGTCTATTGCAAAATTTCAAATAAAAGTCTAGAAGGAGTTCTGAGAAGACCGAGACCTTCTGGCTTACAGGAAGCTTCTGGAGGAGCCCCGGATTTTAGGTGTTTTGAGAAGCAGGATGGAAAGGATTAGGGTAAACATGGAGGACAGTTAGAAGTGAGCAAGGTTTACTGGTGAGATCTTGAAGAAACTGGCCTGGCCATGGCAGAGAGTTGGTGTGGGGTGAAGTAGAAAATAAGATGGGGGAAGGGGCATCGAAAGCCAGATGAGGAGTAACAAATTTTAACTGATTCCAAAGGGACACAAATAAATGAATCTTGCAAAAATGTTTTTAATCTTTAGTCTATTGCCTCCTCCCTTTCAAAGCATAAATTGGAGAACAAAGAAAGTACGAACTTTTCTGGCATGGAAAGCATGATCTTTAGTGTGATCCCAGAAGGACTGGCGGAATGGAACCTGGTCCTCGTTTATTTATTTATTTGATTATTAATATTAAAAGTGGCATTATTCCTTAAATATTTGAAAGGATTCACCAGGGAAGCTATCTGGGTTGGGAGCTTGCTTTGTGGAATTTTTTTGAAGTGCATTTCTTTAACAAAAATAATACTATTCAGATTTCTTCTTTCTCTTTGTTTCAGTTTTGATAAGTTGTATTTTTCAAGGACTTCTTCCATTTTATGTTATTATCTTTATTGGCATAAAGTTGTTGATAATATTCGTGTATTCTCTGTTTAAATCTCTTGTCTAAGATCGGTAGTGATGTTCCCTTGTTCATTCCTAGTGACATAGGTAATTTGTATTCTTTTTATTTTTCTTGATCAATCTTGGCCATTTATTTAAAAATTTATTTTAGTAGGTTGATACTTACACCCGAAATTACATCTGATAGAGGAGCTTACCGCTCGTTAAATGAGGAATACGTTTTCTAGTAGTCAGAAAATAGGATTTTAATGTGTAGAAGTAAAAATTACTTATTTGGTTAGAAAAAAAAAAATCTGCCAAAAGGAAAAAGTATCTAAACCCGATCTTTTGTATTTTACTCTCAATTGCTGTATTCAACTCAGTATATTTGAACTTAGTGTGACAGGATCTATTGTAAATAATCTTGAGGTAGAGTTAGTGCGCAGTATTTGCTTATTTATTTATTGGTTTGTTTTCTGTCGACTGTTAAATTCTACCTTCTTCTTTGGAGCAGCTGGAGACAGATATTGAAATGGAAGAAGTCTCCTTTCCTTCCCTTTCAAGTATCCTTTTAAAGCATGGTTTCTCAGTCTCAGCACCATTGACATTTTGGGCTGGATGATCCTTGTTGGGAGTGGCTGCCCTGCGCACTGTAGGATGTCGAGCAGCATCCCTGCCCTCGACCCAGTAGATGCCAGTATCACTCCCCGAGTCGTGACAACCAAAAATGTTTCCAAACGTTGCCAAATAACAATCACCCCATTTTGAGAACCACTGCTCTAAGTAAGAGGGATTGAAAACTTTTTGTTCTTCATGATATTATAAAATTTGAGTCAGAGCATTATGGAAGACTTGGTTGAGCACATCTGCAGAATGGAAAGCTCTCTGGTTTAAAAGGTGTCATTTTTCCAGAAGGCATGCTTGATTTTTCTAGCTGAAGGGAGTTTTGTTTTTTTCACCTTTTTCAACATCGCCAGAGAATCTGTAGATATAAGGGGGAGCCTTTCAGACCACTGAATTCATTCTTTCTTTGCAGTGAAATGGTACCTAAACCATCTCCATAATGAGATCAAACGCCCCTGGGAATAGAGAGTGCCTGGTTTTCCTTCGGAACTTGTTCTGATGTTCAGTGCACTTTATCTTTGAAAGGATTAAATCTATATGATTTGTTTTGCTTATTCAAATTGTTTTCATCATCTTTTGTTCTCTTCATCAAGCAGAAAGACATCAAGGATCTTATCTCATTTCTTAATTACCTTGATGGCCTTTCTAAATTTAGAATTCATCTCCTTAGCTATAATCATATCTACCCAGATTAAGCCTTTAAGGCAACCTTCCTGCACGTTCTGTTCTGTCCTTAGGGTCTGTACTCATGGCTTCATTATGTTTCTCCATGCGTTTGAGAGACCCAGGAGTTGGAAGAGAAAGGACAGATTTTTCCCTTGTTGCTCAGAGATCCTTTTCCAACTTCCGTCCTCCCAGGTGGACACCTTAAGTTGGTGTCTTCTGAGAGATCTGAGCACACTGGGAAAACAGTTCTAGTGTAAAAAAAAAAGCAGGAACACCAAGAAGCGAAGATTAGAAGGAGCCTAGAAGACCTGCTTTTTTGTATGTGCATCAGGTCACCCTTTTCGGTTTGGGAATGTGGCGTTTCACGTCCACTCCCTGAAAAGAATGTTTAAATGATGGATTTGAAAATGACGGCTTAAACTGAGGCATCTGCTCCTTCACACAAGGAGCAAAGAATGGAGATGTAATGAGCAGAGAAATTCACACCCTTAAGATAACTTTATTTGATGCAGGACTTTCTTTTATATTTTCCTTTCAGTTTTCTCATGTGGCATATTCTGACAATTTCTATGGCAAGTAAAACAGAAGTCAGAGCAGTAAAGACATGAATTTCCATTCCGTGAATTATCGCCATTTTGCAAAGCCACCATCTCAGATTACCGGAAACTGGTTTGAGCTCTATTATTTAATGATATCTTGTCACAAATATTTTTAGGTGTTCTGAAAGAGGCATGAATATTACAAAATCATTTTAAAATTTGTTATTGAAGTATAATATATACACCAAAGTGGGCAAATCATAAGCATAGAGCTTGATTCATTTTTACAAAATTAAGTAACCAGTACCTAGATTAAGAAGCAGACCATTACCAACCCCTGAAATCCCCTGCAATCTCCCTTTCATGTGCCTTTGACCCGGGGGTACTCACTCCTAATTTCTGCCAACATCCTTTTGCCTAGTCTTGCGTTTCATATAAATGGAACCATACAGTGTGAACTCTTATATCTGGCAGCTTTTGATGAACATTAAGAACATTATTTTAAAACTCGATGATGTTTTCTGTCCAGAAAATAGACCTGCTTCTAAATCATTATGGTTAAAAGCATGTATTAAATGCCTTCGTGCGTAGAGCTGTACCAGGTAGTACGTAAACCACTGGTTTCTACCCTCCTTTTTAAGGGGAAAACATTGACAAAGCAGGTGTGAGAAGGACTTTGAAAATAATTGATGAGAGATGAGAATGGTACATGAAAAACACGCATACAGCGGCTGAGATGACAAAGATAAGACGTCCCCATTATCCACCTCGAAATGGAAAGTACATCATGAGGGGCTGTGAATAAAGAGGAAGCTGTAGATGTCGCATATTTATTCAGGAAAAGATCAGTATGAATATTTTATGGCTTCAGAATATAAGGATATAACAGATGTTGAGACCTCCTCCCGCTCCGATTAGTTTCCTGAAGATAGAGTTTTAGAAATGATCTGAATTAACAGTCCTTAGTTAACCATTGCCTAGTGGGTGTTCCAAGTGGAATGCAGGTTCGCAAAAAGGATTGTGGTTTCCACTCTGAAAATTTATACTCATACCAGTAGTGTCTGAGCATTCCAATTTCTCTGTATCCTCACCAGCATTAGGGATTGTCACATTTTAATTTTTCAAAAATCTGAGAGGTATGAAATGGTAGTTCATCATTTTTTTATGTTGAATCACCCGGAGAGGTTGAAAATTTGGGCAGGTTGTTGGCCATTTGGGTTTTCTCTCTCATTTACATCCTTATTTGGTTTTTTCCTTATTGATTTGTAGCAATTCTTTATACATTCTGAATATTAACCCTTAGTTAGATGTGTTGCCAAAATCATCTTCCTCTCTGTGGCTTATCTTTTGACTGTTGAACACATCTTTTGTTACACCGAATTTTTTTATCGTAATAAAGTCCTAATTATCAATCTTTTCCTTAAGTCTTTTATGGTTTGTGCCTTTTTTGTTTTGTTTTAAAATTGTTCCTATCTCCAAGGTCATGAAGATGTTCTTCTATTATAATGTGTTTTCTTTTAAAGTTTTTTTTTAAGTATGTTTTTCATTTTTCAGTCTTTATTCCATTGGGATTTTAGTTTTTTAGAATAGTAAGAGTTAGCAATCAATTTTTATTTTATATTTCCTATGCATAAAGCACCACATAATAGTTCATTCTTTCCTCCACTATCTTTATATAATACCATCGCTCATGTATTGTTTCCCTACCGTATATGTGTGTACATCTTTGGACTCTGTTCCTTTGGTCTGTTTTGCCACCCATGTGCTAATACCACGCTGCCCTAATTCTTGTAGATTTATAATAAGCCTGGATATCTCCTAGGAGAACTTTTCTCCTCTCGCTCTTCTTTAAAAGTATCTGAGATAGTCTTCATTTTTTTGCTTTGGAATCATCTTTTCATGTTCTACAAATATCCCTGTTAGGATTTTGAGTGGCATTACAGTGAATTTACAGAATAATGTTCATGATAGTCATGTGTTTACTATTTTGAACCTTCCAATTGTATGCATGGTATATCTCTTCATACAATTTAAAAGAGAAAAAGTAAATCAGTCGGGGTCAAATCTAATGCCATGGGATGTCATGGTTTCCTTCCACAGACCTGTGACTTCTGAAAGTGCAGCTGCGTGGACAAACTGGTTCACATTAACACAGAAGCTGTAGGGCGGGCTGGTTTGGAGTTATCACACACCAGCCTAGTTGTGGGAATTGAAGTGAAGCGAGGTATTTTTATTTAAACCAACCCTCGACATATTATACATATTGTAATAAGAAAATAAAATCCTCAATATGTTAAAATGTGGATTTCTTCTCAAAGAAAAACATGACCCGATTTACTCCATTACAAAAACCAAGTTTATATTCAAGATGCAAATTCTTAGTTGAAAGAGAAGAAAACAAAAAAAGCCCGTTTTCCACTAATATCTTAGAGCAGTGCAGCTAAGGTAACCCTGGAATGAGTTAAGTGTGGCTTTTCTGTTGGAGTGTTACTTCCATGTTTGGCGATGTTACTTGTGAAAAGGAACTTTTCTTCGTCAGTTCAAGATTACCTAGTTCCTCTAAGTAGTTTAATGGAAAACATTTCCTGGAATATTTTTACATAGCTGCTCACCCTGCAAAGAGGCGGCCAGCACTGGGCTGCAGCGCCAGCTTGATTTATTCCGGAAAACGGTTTATTCAGCCGTCAAATGAGATTACGTACACGGCTGTTACCCATCACTTCACAGAAATATTCTTATTCCTCTACAAGGCCTCAAACTTTTATGTACTTGGAGGTGACAGAAATCACAAATGTAAATTCTCCTAAAACATATCTTTGGAAATACAGTTTTCAGTAGAGTGCTGTTACTCCCTTTCTGTTGACAGTGATGACCAGAGCAAAACGGGACTCCTGGACATTTTCTACACACTGCCTTCTGTCTCCCCACCCGTTGCGTGCACGCGTGTGCATGTGCGTGCGCACATACACACACACGCGCGTGCGCACACACACACACACACACACTTCCACACATTTAGATTTGCGTAATCCTGAAAGTCCCCAGTCATAAGAATCCATTCTTAACTTTCACTTCTTTTGGTCATATGTTTTTGTCTCGGAGTGAACTCTCAATGTAGAAACTCTAGAATTTAAGATGGAAGTCTAATTTTGGACGTGAAGCAAATTCTTTTTTACTTTCTATCATCTTATTTTAGCGTTTAGGGATTTGAGCAAAAAATGGCAGTATTTCTATTTGGTGATTGACTTGCAGTTTCTTCAGCCTGATACCACAAGTGAATGATCATTAAAAAGAAAACTAAAACTTCTGACCAAAGTAACCGTGACAGAGAGTGTCTGTTTGCTTAGAAACCTCTACTTGGTCAGTGACTTGAAGATGGGCAGGGTGTTTCCTCAGTGCGACAGGACAGTATTTGGAAAATCAGATGTTCGTTCATAGAGGCCAGAGACACTGCCGAACACCCTATAATGCACGGGACCCAGCCTTCCCCACGAAAGAGTCCTCTGGCCCGAAATGTCAAGAATGCCAAAGTTGGAAAACACTGATCTAGACTGAACTTTTGAAGTCGTGAAAGATGGTCTTTGCAAATTTTCAAAACATATAGTCTATGGGAATGTTTGGGATTTGGGCTGAAGTAGGGCAAGAGACAAGACAGCAAATGAAGGGACCCAGGTGTAGAAGGAAGGTGCCTAGTCCTGGACATCACTAATTACTTACTGGTACTGATATGGACCTACTTGTCTAATTCATTTGTTTCCATTAAACTCTTACCATGAACAAGGCATTCTTTATAATAAAAATAACGAAACAAATGATAATAACATGTATGATATAAAACTGAATTATAACTAGCTTTGGAAAATTCTTTTTGCCTGAAAGTTTTTATTTATTTATTATCTCAGCCACTTTCTAGCAAACTCAAAATATTCAGGTAACAAAAGAAGATAACATAGAACAGTGAAGTGAGCCAAATATTTTTTCAATAGGTTTAACCTTTTAATTTTCTTCTAAGAGCTGCTGATGAATAGTGCAATGACTCGTTTAAGTATCTTATTTCCTTCACTTTCCTAATCCTTGGTGAAGATCTTGACACATGAAAGAAACTACATTTGACCATTCGTTGACATATAATATGGCATTTTCATATGGTCCAGTCTAATACAGCCTAGCTGTCCAACAAGCTAAAAAGAAGGTAGCTGCTTCGACATTCTTTCTCTGGGGCCATTTCCAGCCTTGTAAGTGCAGTGAGACAAAATAAACTTTGCAGATGAGTCTATAGCCTCATTTCTGATTAGTCTTCGAAGGACTCAGCCTTAGGTTTCTCTAAAAGCCTGAAGTCCCAAACCTGGAGTTTCCCTCACAGATACTTAAGAACCAAAGCATGCTGTTCTTCAGGAACTCCTTTAGTGAAGCAAAGAGTCATCCCCTCATTTATCTCCTCTGTAAATGTAGGTTTGTATGTGCTACATTCTCTTCAAGTGTGTGGTACACCTGTCTGGGTAACTAAGTATGAGATGGAGGAAGTTCTCTAGTTACTTTCAGCCTGTTATTTCACTTATGCTAAACAAATGCTTCTTGATGTCTTAATATTGGCATAGAAAATTAGCTATAGTTGACATTTGCGGGAAAGTTTTCCTTCTATTTTTTTTCGGTTGAAATTGGTAAAAATGTGGTCATTTCCAGGACAGTGTCAAATTTTTATGCCCATAGAGTTTAATTATTCCTAAACATATTTATATTTTCATCTTAGTGTGAATTTTCAATTGGTGCATCTTACTTTAACATCTTTGTGAGAAAAATCCGATAGAATTTCACTTTCTGAGATTTCTACACAGGTTGTTTAAAAGCCTTATTCTTTACTATTATTTCTATAAAACTGCTGAACATTCATGAGCGTTACCTGAAGTAAATATAAAATTATTCTTTGAGGGTAAAATTAAGAATGGAAAAACCTATACCTTGGTTTCCTAGAATTAAGAGTTCATCCTAATATGAAACATCAAGTAATCGGAACCCTGTTTATTATAGTACTTATCTTTATATTTGAAAGCAGGTGTTTATTCATGAAAATATTGTCAAACAAAAACCATAGAGCCACATATTGGCCAGTCAGGAAATGCTCTTCTTCCCACCTCCCATCCCCACCTCCAGGCCTTTTGCCTAGTCTCTCTTTGTGATATCCACCATACTGCTATACTGTTATTTGAAATCTCCGTAATAAAAGGGGTTTGGCCTCTCTTGACCTTTCCCTGAAGTTCAAGAGAGTTTTGATGGCTTCTCCAAATAAGGAAATAAAGGAAGTTGAGAATTTAAGGAAGTAAATGACCATGAAGGAAAGATTTGCCCCATTGTCTGCCCATGAAATTAGGAGTTGTCTCTGCTTCCTTTTCCATGAGGAAATGTCTCTATGATGCTACAGAGAAGGTCTAACGTTTTGTCATTGTCACAGTCAGCTATAGAGATGCCTGGGGAGAAAGAAGACTCAATAGCTGAAGCCCAAACTCTGAATGTCCATGGTAGTTATTTGCTGTGATGTTGTTGCTTTGTTTACATCATCAAAGGCATTATTAGAGATATAACTTGTTTTACCAGCCAACTTCCCAACTTTCATTGTGCACATTCATTGCCCAAGTGCAGTTGAAAGTGTAAGTGTGGTGGTGAATAAGAGTCTTTGGCCTTGAGGAAGAGCCTACAGTCTGGTGGGAGAGAAATCATGATAAGGATTAAAAGCGAAACAATAGAAATGTATTCAAAAAAGCATTGTCTTCTAGTGATAGAATGATACCAATATTGGGCTATGTTCCTTCCACATACATTACTAGAGTAGACATTTCTCTCTTCTTTTACATAGTAGCCGACTATTTTAGTGACAGTATTTAAAAGTTTAAGATT
>NW_006435837.1:8043436-8060584 GCF_000325575.1 Pteropus alecto
GGCTTGGGGAGAATCAGATATTTGAAAAGGGGCATTTTCTGAATGTAGCAAATTTTCATTGATACATTAATGCAATCAGGAAAATAGTTAGTAATAAAACTGATCAAAACCGCAAGTTATGTCCCAGAATAAATTAGACACGATGTCAGTAACCATAATAACATACCGAAACATCATTGTTACATGACGCTTCTTTCTTTAGAAGCCTAGAGACACCATTGCAGGAACCTGAAAACTAAGGTGTTGCTTGAATGCCTGGCAAATTCTAGTCTCTTACATAGTTTAGTCTTAAGTGGAATGCTTCATTTAATTATTTCTATAACTTTATTACCTACGAAAAATTATCTTTAGGGTAGAGGAGACAGGGTATATGTTATTGTTGCCATGGTAACTTTGGACTTAAAATGGCAGGCTATGCTTACTTGGTTTAAAAATATCTACAGTTTGATTGCTATAAAAATCTCTACACACAATTTTCTCACGTCCAGTGAGTCGTTCCTCATTTAACTGGCATTTCAGCAAACGACTTGATTATATAAGTTGTTTTGAGAAATGCCAGAGGTTATTACTATAAAGCACTAAACATATTTTAAATTTCCATCATTTAAAAATTTGAATATTTAAAAAATAACGCACATGTGCCTTTGCTATGGTTAATGGAGTGAAACCACCTTCATGGCTTGGTTCTGGATAATTGAGGGACTTGCGATGAATTGTACTGCTCAATATGTGTCTCTTTAGTTAGCAGCAGGCATTGAGGCAGAAGAGCCCACTTTTCACTTGAATCCCTACAATATTGGACTTAAATGTATCAGTCTATTCCTATTTCCCCGTGCTATTGCAGAGCTCCCATTATAGCCAATCTGCTGCCTTGTTTTATTTATTTATTTTGTGAAGGTGGAACCTCCTTAAAACTCACGCATGAATTAATAAACAAACACACGTCATTTGTAAATTAACGTAAGCAGTGCCAAATGCTGCATTATTTTAGGTGCAGTAGCCTGGAGTGAGCTTTGTTGAGCGAGCTTTGTGGCAGCTATTGACCACTCCTGAGTGTTTTCATACTTGACTATTTTACAAATGACTGAGGCCTCCAAAACATTTCAAGTTCGGATAAGCGGGGAATAACAATCTATGTAGATGTAACCGTGCATAATCTGCGTTCTGTGTCCACATTGGTGCTAGAAATCTGTCCTGCTTTGGGGACATAGGCAATGACCACGCTACCCGCCCCCTCTTTTTTTTTACTATTCCTTCCAAAAACTTAGAGGCAGCGTAGGGAAGAGCACTGCTTCTATTGTGAGCTTCTTTTTGATCCATTTGTGCCTTTATGGAGATCTTTCATTGGCAGTATGTTTGTATTTCTATGTTAGCATCCTTTTCTGATGGCACAAACAAGCTTCCGTGGTCACTGAGAAAATAAAATTATAGTTCAAAGCCTTGTGAGGCAGGTCCAGAGACTGTGCTTTAGGCGCCCTTCCTGCTCTGTACCCATGTGCCACATCCCCCTCTTGGGGTTGGGCCAGAGCAGCTGAAAATCCTGCTGGGCCTTTCAGAGCCCCTTAGGGGATGTTTAAGTGGCAGATGCACTTAATTATTAGGTATATTACAAATGCAGGAGAATAAGATTTGACAAGGTTTTGAACTTAGGACAGAAGGGTACTTTGTTTTTATGAATCAACTCGGTTTTCACAGAAATCAGAATATTTGTGTAAATCTGTCAAGGAAGAGATACCCACACAAACACATATGCATATATATACTTACCCATTATATAGAAAATTAATATGTTATGTATAATGTACATGTCCTCAGGCAACCATGTGTGCATATGTGCATATGTATGTTGTGTGTAAAGCATGTATCTATTGTGTGCATATATACACATACGGTACATACGCATATATGTGTATATACATTTACGATACACACACATATATAAAACATTTACTGAGTTCTTACTATGTGTGGGCACTGTTCTAAATGCTTTATCCACATCAACCAAAGTAATCCTTAGATTATAACCACTGTGGTCACAGAGCCAGGAAGTGGCAAGGTGAGTATTTGAACCCCAGCACTCTGGCTCCATCTCTGTGTTCCTCACCTTCTATTGATGGAAGTGGTACAGTCAATATGACTCAATGTTATGGTTGATTTGCTTTATTGGTTGTTTGTGCTTATAACCACAGGGGACCTGCAACTAAGGAAGAGAGATGGAGAGATGGATGGGGAATGGAGAATGTCATTTCAACTACCTATTTTCTTCTGCCAGTGTAGGAAGGGGAATAGGGAAACCTGAGGCTCTTTCGTTTTAAGGATCTCAACGGTAATATATTTTTGATGCTAGATTAGGTTTTTGGAAAGTGGTTTCAATCATTTGGGCCAGATCCAGTGAGTAAGGTGAGTGACCAACCTGAGGTTTGCCATTTTGGGACCCAGTAAAATAATGTAAATTGTTTATTCTCTCTGGAGATACTTCAGCAGCACCGTTGGATAAGAGGTGGTTTGGAAGAGCAGTTCTCTGTGTGTACACTTTTGTAATATCATACTAACTAGCTGGGTTATAGGTTTATCTACTATAACAGAACCCCCCAAAATATTAATAATAACTTCAGCATGCCCGAAGTTTCCATTCCTCTGATATAAAAATGCTGGCTGCTATGGTGGCTCTCCTCCAAAAAGGAGTCAGAGACCTAGCTCTGTCTTATTGTTCTGTCACACTCAAGACTTGGCTTCCATTTTATGGTCAAGATGGCTGCCGCAACGCCTGCCATCACTTTTACATTCCTACTAACAGGAAGAAGAAAAGGTTGGGCAAACCCTTCTCTTTAAGGCCTTTCTGTGGAAGTCGCACATGTCACTTCTGCTCATACCCCAATGGCCAGAACTTGATCATATGATCACACCTAACTGCACGTGATTCTGGGAAATGTAATCTTTAGCTGGACGGCTAAGCTAAAAATATTCTTACCATAGAAGAGACAGAGTATAGATATTAGAAAACAGGAAGCAGTGTCTGCCACAGTTACATATTAAAAGGGAAGTGAAATTGGTAAAAACATAATGCAAACCTTCAGATTTTTAAAAATCTCAAATGTTGGAATAGTTTTATTTTTCTTTCAGAATAATGATATGCTTGCAATCCATGTTTCATATTAACATTACAAATGTAAAACTTTAAAAAATCCACATAACTTATGTTATAACTATTACTAAAGCCACGATGGACAAGAGGAAAGATTTTTAGATAGTTGATAGAGTTAACACATTTTGAATATAAATTCCCTTGCTTTGGGAAATGCTCCAAAATTAAGACTATAAATGAGATAGGACAAGAAGATACTTAAGTATTTATTAACATTTGAATGATATGTTAGAGGGTTGGCTCACCCCCTGCTCTTGATTCACATTGGGCTAGTATAAATTGGGGAAGGACACATTTTATAAGGTAGAATTACGCTCTAATTTGAAGTTACATTCAACATTGAGGCAGAACCTCAAGTTGAGGAGTAGCTTAAAAAGAACAGAAGGACTGGGATGTACTGTGATTGTCTTCTAATTTTTATTTAAGGTAATATTTAACATATCCCTACACATTAATTAATCATAAGCACATAGCTTTCAGCCCTACAAACTTTTGAATATAAATATTTAATGTTTTTCATCTAAATAAAAAGTAAGATATATACCATTTTCCTCACACTGATGTAATAAGATGGATTCAGTGATTTTTTATTTTCATTCTATGTGGAGTTTTCTTCAGGCCAAGATGTGGAAACAAAATAAATAGATAAAACTGGACATTTTTAATCTTCTTGTTACAGCAACCATATGGGGAGTCAACTCTAAATAACCACAATTGAATTGAGTAAAGAAAGCGATGATTATCTCAGCGGCATGCATGAGATGACGTTTCTTACAACGTCCCATCCTTCCACTGATGAAAGCAGAAATTCTTGCTAAATTTCCTAAGCTAAATACCCCACCTTTTTTTTTTTTTTCATTCTGTGACTTCAGTACTCCCTTTTGCTTTCACGTTATTGTTTTCTCTGTTTAGATGATCATTCTAATTATTTTTTTTTTCAAAATTTGAAAAAATACCAACCTTCTTCCAGTTTTGTTTATGAAAAGGATTGCTTCAGAACATCTTGTTTCCTAGTCTTTTACTTAACCATTCTATGCACAAACTTCATATAAACATCAGAATCATAAGGACCAAAAGGAACATAAGGAACAAAAGAAATAGAGAAAGTCAGATGATTTGAGGGGCTAGGGTAGGTTTCTAATGGCTTTTGGATGCTAATAAAGCATTCTGTGTAACAGCTGCTTTAAACAGTGACATTTAAATCCACTATTGGTTCAGCACATTACTTTGCTCTCTGAACTATAGAGATTTTTTCAGTAGGAGAACATATCTGTAGAGAAACTGCGGAAAAATTGTCCTATTTTCTTCAATGGAAAGCAGTGCTTTCCAGAATTTAATTTTAGAAGTAGGAAGTGTGCGGGAGGAAGAAACTTTCCTCTTCCTTCCTAGGTTCTTTTGGCTGTTCTAATAATTGAATAGACATGAGGTAGATTAGTGAGTGAAAATGACCAAATTTAATTTCATACATGTGTATGGGAACCCTGCATATGTGAGAGGTTCAGAGACAGAAAGGGAACATGGGTGTATATGACATTCTAGGGACGAGGTTAGGCACCTCGGGGCTTCAGAAGGTCATGGCAGGGAGAGTATATGTTTGGTAATTATTAGTTTGCCCTGCCATATAAATAGGTCAAAAGTCATTTCTGGTGATAACGCTTATCATGGGCCAGACCCCTATTTTAAATTCTTCTAGATAGTTAATTGGAAGAGGGCAGAAGTTTCTCATGAACCACAGGGTCTAGGTTCCTTTTAGCTCAAAATAATCTGCATACCACTGAGGCACGTCTTGGGGTGGCTTGTTCTGAACCTCTACAGAAGCCAATATTTTGGATTTTCTTCTAGGATTTGCTATCTGTTAAGCCTGTAACTATCTGGTTAGACTGTTCACCTTCATCTTGGCCTCAGTTTTCTCAGCTAGGAAAAGAAAATGGTGAAAGGACAAAGGAAATAATGAACACTCTGTGTGGTTGGCGACCGGGGAAGGACTTGGGGTGGTCATGTCTTAAATTTCAATTTGTGGCAGTATTTCGGGCAGGCCAAGTGATTGGCTACTGGTCAGTGGAGTTCACATTTGCCTTATCTTGAGACCATTTACAGTTCTTTGCAAACAAACTACATCCTCGACATGCAAGGAAACGGGTGATGGCTTTTCTTCAGGAAATATTTTCCTTGACTACATTTTGTGAGTCACGTATTCCAATTTATAGCTGAGCCTGCTGTGGTGAATTTCCTGGGCAAATACCCAGTGAGATCACAGATCTCATGCTTGTATAAACCCCTTGGTGGTCTTTTATTTTCAGTAGAGCTTGAGATGGACTGACGAGCTGTTAAATGAGCGTTGAAACAGAGCCTGGAAGTGAATTTGGTTTGAAAAGTAATTGTAACAGGCAAAAATGATAGACCTTTCATGGCCTCTGTAGCTGTGTTTCCAATATGAAAGTCACTAGCTATTTCAATTTCAATTAGTTTAAATTAAATTAAGTTCAGTACTTTAGACACATCGGTCACATTTAAAATGCTCAACAGTCATATGTGACTAGAGGCTACTATATTGCACAACACAAATCTAGTATATTTCTACCCTCGCAAAATATTCTATTGGACATTGCTAGTCTATAGATAGGCACCAAAGGAGGAAATGATTATGATATAGCAAGAAGGAGGCTTGGAATGGAAATCAAGAGATGATTCTGTTCTCATTTGAGCCCTTGAAAGCTCCGTGATCTTATCTGTAAACCACTCTAGGCCTCAGTGGACATGTCAATCCTGCAGCCTCTAAACCATAAAATGACACTATTACATCTGATCCTCACGTTAGCTTTATAATCTACGCGAGCATAGAGTGGACTTTGGAGCCAGATTGCTGGATTTAAATACCTACAAGTGCACTTCTCAGGGCCTTGATTTTCTAATCTGAAAAATGGCCAGTGAAGTACCTACTTTGTATGATTGAGCAGTAAATGGTTTCATATATGTAAATCGCATGGAACAATGCCTGTACCATGGAAAATACTCAGTGTTTAAACTATTATTATTATTAATTATTAGTTATTATTATTATTATTATTTTCATCTATTGAGTATAAGGTACTATCAAAAGTTTTTGTTACAAATGATATTTTCAGTTCGCTGGTATTTTATGTTTTTTAACCTCTTTGCAACATGTTGCTATACATGAATATAAACATGCCACATTGTAGCTTCTTAATGCTCATATTGTCCTGCATAAATTAAGCCCCTTTGGAATATAAATTATTTACAACTGCATACTCAAGGTTTGTTCTTTGACATTTCAGCTGTATAATTAGTTCTTCCCCAAAGAAATGAGTAAGCTTAATGTCAATGCTGAGAACTTCCAGGAGCAGCCTCTCCTCCAGTGATATTTGTGTTCATATCTCTCTAACTCCTTAGATCTTGGAGCGAATAAGTCACAAGGGCCAGTATTGTGTTCATAAAGGTTTTGTTACACCCCACAGGTCCTTTGTCAGTGGGCGACTTGACTGAAAGAGGAGGATCATGCCTACATCCAGAACTGGGTGTCCACCCGGTGTTTGACCGGTGTTTAATCCTTAGTCTCCTTGTGGATAAAGGGAAATGCCGATTCCTGGGCCCACCCCTAGAGATTCTGATGTAATTTTCTGGAGTGCTGCCTGGACATAGGGACTTTTTAAAGCCCCACAAGTGATTCTAATGTGCAGCCAGGTTGAGAACCACTGGGCCAACCGCCACCTAGTGAGATTCAGTGGACACTTTTTGAAGTGTGGCCCAAACATGGCTGGTTAACGGAGCCACAGCACCCTGGATAGAAGTAGCTGGTGGGTTTTCACAGGGTCCTGTCCAGTTCTCCATTTTTCCCAGTAATATAAATCAGGACAAAGCATGGCAATGAGACCTATGGACGATGAAGTTAAGCCGGAAGGAATATAAAGCCTTTTACTTTAAATAGAACCAAGTGAACATGTATAGGATACGGGAAGCATAAATAAACAGCTGTGGAGTTGTTTCAGTTGATTGACAGCTGCTGTGGATAGGAGTGTGTACTTAGAAACCATCCTATGTGTGGATCCTGGCTCCATAATTTCTTCCTGGGTGATCTGGAGCATGTCCCTTAACTTCACTGGTCTTCAGTTTCCTCCTCTGTTTAGTGAGAATAATAAAAGGCACCTACCTAATTCTGTTACTGTGAGAATTAAATACGATGATTTATGCAGAATGCGAGTTCAATGCCTGGCCCATAAGAAGTACTCAGTAAATACGTGTTTAGTGTCAATTTGATCTTCATCATCATCCATGTAATAGGCCTGCCCAAAGGGCCAGCAGGATCAGCTGTTGCATTAATACAAATATCTGGGTGAGGGCTTGTTATGAATTGTGACGAATGCAGCATACTAATGTAAGATATTAATATTCGGGAAAACTGGGAATGGAATCTGTAGGAACTCTCTGTGCTATCTTCACAATAATTCTGTAAATTTAAAACTATTCTAGAATAATAAGTGTATTTTTTAAAGTTACCGTCAGGTAGTACTGCCTCGTTAAACGGAAATGAGATATTTATTCATTTTTCAACACATTTGTGTGCCAGTTCTCAGTAAATGGGAAATTAACCCCATTTCATAAAGAACTGAAATGTGTTTGTTTTAAATATTTCTGGGGCAGATAATTCTAAAATATATATTTCCATATGTCTGTAGAACCAAATTAGATCTATTACATTTTTAAATTTATTTTGAAATAATTTTTAGATAGAGAAAAGTTGTAAAAATAGTATAAAGTTCCTGTATGCCCTTAACCAAGCTTCCCTCGATGTTGGCTTATGAAAGCATTGTACAATAATCAAAACCAGGAAATTGATATTGGTACAATAGTGTTCACGAAATTACAGCATTTACTTGAATTTCACCAGTTTCTCCTCTAGTGTCATTTTTTTTGTTGCAGGATCCAGCTCAGGATCCTACTTGACATTTAGTTGTACATCTCCTTATTCTCCTCCAATATGTGATAGTTTCTCAGTTTTTCCTTGTCTTTCATAACCTCTACTCTTTTGAAGAGTAGTGGTCAAGTATTTTGTAACATGTTCAATTTGGGTTTGTCTGATGTGTTCTCGTGACTAGATTGAGGTTACACATTTGGGGCAAGAATGCCACAGAATGTCTATCGTCGTGCTTCTCACAGTGTATTATATCAGGGGACACATAATGTCCATATGTCTGATTACTAGTGATATCAACCCTGATCATTAGGCGAAGGGGCATCTGTGGACTTTTACCTATTTTTATAAGTATCTTTGCTAATGGACACCACTCTTGTCCTCGTGTTACAAAATAAGGATGAGGTGGGAGGAATTATGCTCAAGCATTAAATGGTTTCAAATAGTGATATTTTTGATGTTTTATGTGTAATTTTCCTAATGTTCTCTCTTTAATTTTATTTGTACTCTCAATGATGCCTTCTCGCCATTTTCGGAGTTCTGCCACAGATAGCAGATGATAAAAGGATAATCAAGCTGTTATAATTGTATATAAAGTAAAAATTAATAGGCTATAGATTAAGACTTGAGAGAGTCCTCTGGAAATGTAGTACATGAACTTTAATTGGTGTTCTTTGAAGCAGTTTTTTTTTTTTTTTTTTTGCTAACTTTAAAAATGAAGTGTAATGTTCAACAGTGCATTTAAAGTCAGACAAACTTGAATCTGAATCTTGGTATTGCCCTTAACTACCAAGTTACTTAGCTTCTGCAAGACACAGTCTCCACACCTAAAACCTCTGGGTTGTTATGAAGGGTAAATGAGAGGATGTAAGGGATGTGCCAGGCACTGTGTCTGCACATGGCAAGTGCCCAATAAATGTCAGCTGCTATCTGTGATATTACCCACACAGGGCTCTTATGGCCTCTTAAAATTTGATGGAGCATGGAAGGATAAACAATCAGCTTTATGTCCTAATTAATCTGCAATTGGGTTGTAGACATAGAAGCAGAAAAAGCATATAGACTCTGTTATATATATACACGCGCACACATACACATACACACACACCCTCAAATTTAAGTGCAGTTAGATCATTCTCAAGTTAGTGGTCTTGCTTTTGTGACCATCATTCCAGAATCTATCTGGGGATGACTCTAAAACACATTGTTTCCCATAACTCCCACATCACTTACTAATAAAAGAATGATATATTAAGATTAGCGTATTAAAATTGTTTTTGGGAATCAGTTTTGGAAGTAATCTGATCATGGAAAAGAGTTTATGAACTTGAGTGGTGAATTTCTTTCCCAACAGCTACGTTGTTCTCTGAAGCCCTAGATATTTCTAATGAATTTAATCCTAAAATGGGAAGGTTATTAGGTTGGACATTTCTTAAAAGAAAAAATAAATAAAAATACTACATTTGCTCTGTTTCTAGGACAGTAAAGTCTAGTTAGGTTGTGGTTTGGAAAATAGAAAATTATGTGATCAATGTGCAGTACAGCTACTGAGTTTAAAATGTCATCTAATCATAAATTATTTCAAACTAAAAATCTCTTTATAGCTTAGCTCTATGAGAAATGATTTATTTTTAATATGTATCAAGTCTTCAAAACATGGCGGCCAATAGAATCAAATTAATCTCTTGCCCCCCTCTCTGCCATCCCCCTCAATAGGGACATGGTGTTCTAGAAACAGCCAGACCTATACTAAGTTCCATTTTAGTCCTGAGCCTCCAAAATGGGTCTTTAGAATTAAATTTGGCTATTAGCCCAGATTTACTCAAATTTTTCACAAGCACTGCTTTGTATTTCAGTACCCCCCCCTCCCAGCCCCCAACTTTAAAACTGGTCAAGGGAGGGGAAGTGGGAGGAGGTGCATGAACAAAAAACAAAAGCAGCTGCTAGAGAGAAAACCCAGTGAAAGGGGGTGAAGAAAAACAATTCTGTCACAACAGCTGCTCAAATTATCAAAAGAGGAAGCCCTCACATTGCATTTTGATCACTAAAGTTTTCAAAGGTTTATAGATGTTCTTTGGGAAGAAATGAAATGAAGTACGTGTATGAAGTTAATAGATTATGGCATAAATGAAACTAATATGAGACCAGTGACTCTTAAATCAACATAGCCCTTGTTTCATTTTAAAATGCTGAATTGTTGGTTAATATTCAACATCAAAATGAATATTTTTGTTTGGTTTTGTTGCATCCCATTGTTTCAGAGTGGAGGACATAGCTGTCTCAGGCCAAATCTTCTCACATCCAAGATCAGATAGAGGTTTTTAACCTTATAACAACAGAACAACAAATACACGTGACATAAAGCTGAGCCAACTGGGAAAGCAGGCAGTGCGATAGAGCCTTGACCCTTTCGTGGGATACTCTTGTTATAGAAATTGCATATATGGCTGGTCTGGAAAAATCAGAATTACCTGAGGCAACATGAAAGAGATTGAACGGCTAGCTGGACTAGAAAACTCCTTCTTGGTGATGCTCGTTTCCATGTTGTACAGATGGCTCATGCATATGCAGTATTTATATCATTGCATTTCTTCATATCATAAGCGAGTTCTGTATTTTACAAGGGAGCCCACTCCGAAAGGTAATTTTTTCACTGTACTTAGAAAGTTTTCTATGCCAGCCATTGAGTCTAAGAAACTATAAAGAACTGAAAGGAACCCTTGATAGGAGGGCCACATTTGAGTATGGATAATGTGGTCTACTAAAGCAGGAGTCCCCAACCCCCAGGCCATGGACCGATACCGGTCCGTGGCCTGTTGGGAACCAGGCTGCACAGCAGGAGGTGAACAGTGGGCGAGTGAGCTAAGCTTCATCTGTGTTTGCAGCTGCTCCCCAGCGCCAGCATCACCGCCTCAGCCCCACCTCAGGTCATCAGGCATTAGATTCTCATAGGAACACCAGTCCCTGGTGCCAAAAAGGTTGGGGACCACTAGACTAAAGACCATAGTGCGTCCTTGGAGTATTACATTGAGTTTTCTCAAAGGCAGAAACAGCATTGGTTTGCAGGAAGCCTCCTCTGGCCTTATTCTGTCTCAGGCCCGAAGACAAACTTCTCGTGCAGCGAGCTCCTGCATTCTGAAGGTTTAGAGTTTGGGCGTCCCTGAGGATGGATGAGGCATTAGGTGCCTGCCCGGTCCAGCCTTAAGGGTCTACTTGGAGTCTTCAGCCCCTCTTCCGCTTCCAGAATGTCAAGCCTGAGCTCCAGCTGGTCCCAAAGATTTCGAGAATTCCCAGCTCACTGAGTCTGTCTAATGCAGGGCCCAGCAAACTGTTTCTGTAAAGAGCCAGCTAGTAAATATCTGTCACAACTACTCATCTGTGCCTTGTAGCACAAAAGCAACACGAGACAATATGTAAATGAGTGGGTGTGGCTGTGTGCCAATAAAACTTTATTGACAAGAACAGGCGGCAGGCTGGCTTTGGCCTTCCTGCCATAGCCTGCTGTCCCCTGGTCTAGAGTGAGGGCTTCTGCAGGGCTCCACAAACCTCCAAGGGGTTCATGGGGATGGAACTCAGGAGAAATTGGGATAGAAATAAAATACAACTGTATTTTCAATAGCATCTAACAGAAACTTAGCATTTGTTCTCTTATGAAAGTGGCCAAGCAACCAGTCATTCCAACAGTACCTGTGACTTTGCCGTTAGTAGAAATCACAGGTAATTTCATATCTCATTACAGTTGTGGCAGATATCTCAAAATATCATTATACTCATAACTACTTGGAAATTGTATATTATACCCTCACCAGCATTAATAAAGAACATATATATTATACATGCATGTATAATTACATTATATGATTACATATATTTATGACATATATTTCAAATTTGTTTATTTTGATAGTTGTACTTCGGTTTAATTCGTTTTATTCCTAATTTTATGTGTTTTATTTCATACTTTAAACACATTCTGAGAAGGAAGCCCAGAGGGCTCAGCAGATCACCAAGGGGAAAGAAGCCCTGTGCTACCGCTTCTTCAGATGACCCATCCCTCTCCTCCCAACCACTGAGGGGCGCTCGTCCCTAGCTCTGCCTGGGATGCCTCTTTCTAGCCACATCCATTGCCTGCCCAGCCTTCAGAGCCCGACGTGGCTGTCCTGAATAATGCTTTCCTCCAGCTCTACCACCCGGTGCCAGTCACAGACACTCATGCCCGGGCCCGCCTTGTGTCTTGTGTCATGTCTTATTTGTCTCTGCTTTTATGTCCTGGCCTAGTGAGACAGTCAGCTCTGAAATCCAGTGGATCTGTGATTCCTCAAGGAAGGAACCACTCCTCCCAGACCTTGGAGAACTCCGCACAGTCAGAGGAATTCATTGGTGTTAGGTGATGGTGACCATGATGGCGACCTTGTGCTGTCTGACCATGCTAGTGTCTCCCTGCCTAGAGGCTGACCCTGCCTTGGGGAAGACCCAAGGGCCTATGTTGCAAATGATGATGAACAGAAGCCTACTGGTGGAATGCTCATGTCTCCATTCTGTCTGCTAACTGCCCGCTTTGGGCAAGTGCCTATATTTATTCTCTCTGAGCTTCAATTTCCTCATTGGTAATTGGGGATTGTACTTACCTGATAGGATGTGAAGAGTAAATAATATCTGACTCTAAGAACAGTGCCTGGCATGGTGCCTGCTGCATGGCAAATGTTCACTAGCAGAAAGGTAGTATTCACCTGAGCGGGTTGATAACTGGGTACTTGGGGTTAGCCTGGTGTAAATCTAGATTCTGAGGCTGACCCTATGAACCCCAGAGATGCCTTGAAATCCTAGGTGGAGACAAAGGGATGAAGATATCCGACGCGTGGTATCAAGGGAAGTTCACCTTGCAGAGTGACTGTGAGCAGTGATGAGGCCGGGAGAGAACTCCTTGGACGGAGTGGCTATGACAAAGCATTAGAGTCTCCCAGGCTTAATGCGTCTATCCCTTGATGAAGTCCTCTTGAGTGATGTGGGTGTCCCACCCCCTGACACCCACATCAGGTTGTGGTCATTTCTAGGACACAGCATCCAGCCCCAGAGAGTCTTGGGATGTTTTCAGGTCACCAGATGAAGCCAAATCATGGACATACCTATTAATATCCAAATGGGTGCCTTCACTTGAGTCTTCGTCCATCTTGTTAGAGTCTGATCCTCAGTACTTTCTCTGTGGGACTGGGTCACATGGGCCTCCTGTGGTTCAGGCTGTAGTGCTGCAGCTCCTGTGCTTGAGGAGTAGGGGGAGGGGCAGCAGTAACCGTTGTTGGGAATATCAAGACTGTCCGGGTAAAACGAGACGGGCTTCTCTGTGGTTGGACTGACATTTGGGTTTAAGTGTGGATCATGAGCCCTGACTAGAGAGGGAGACAGAAGCCTGATGGCCTTCTCCTGTTTTCCTTACTAATTTTCTGCTGGCCTTTGGGCAGCTCGTTCAGGTGGGAGCGCTTGTGGATGGGTAGAAGGAGTGAGTGCTGGACTAAGGGTCAGAGACCAGGGCGTTAGTACTATGACTTCCACTTACTATCTCATGATCTTAGGCAAGCCACTTAACCTCTGTGTGCTTAAGTGACCTCATTGAAAATGGAGTAATATCCTCCCTGAGGAATGAATAAGGCAATATTGAGAAATCATTTTATGGGAAAGCCATTTTCATGAACACAGTGGGGAAAGCACCCTGTCCTTAGCTCAGAGTGGCAGAAGTGGTCATGTGCAATAATCAACGTCAATGGGAAAAGAAATGCAATCCACATTTATGGAATCACCTTGAATAAGAAATTGAGTGAGGGGGAAAGATTCACGACTTTAGTATCCTTCTTGTATTTCCACCACGAAAGATATGCGTTAAAGATGATCCCACCATAGTAATGGTGGACTGACAGAGAAAGCACACACTTGGACTCCTGTTGCACGGTCAGCTAATTTTCTGTGTCCACTTACAGCCTCATAATCACATAGGAATTCTGAACTCAGACCAACAAATGATGAGTCTTGATGCAACAAGTGTCCATTTTCAGTGTAAACTCACGTTGTCGCCCTTTGCTTTTACATGACACTTAGCAATTCTTTTTTAAAAATAAAACTTAAAATCGGAGGTCATTTAATTAATTCATAATGAGAGATAAAATCAGCAGGCCAAGTTCAACTTCAAAGCATCTCTTTCTTGGTTGAGAAAGCTCCCTGGAGTCTAAATTTCAGTACTGGGTTGAGCAGAGAGTAATAGTGAAGAGAGTTTGCCAAGTTCACAGCCCAGTTCTTATAATCTGTGCCCGTATTCACGTAGAAATGCATGTTCTCTGCTCCAGAAGTGGATTTGAACCTGGAGTCCCCCAAATGAGCCGGCAGGAGTCTTTGGACTTTGCAGTGTGACCTTGTCTGCCTGGCTGGGCTTTGGGAACAAGAGGTCCTCACTCCTGGCAGGACTAAGGGAAGAGTGACACCAAGTCATATGACTCTGAAGTTCCTTCAGATGCCACGGCAGGAGGAATGGATTGAGCAAGAATAATTTTTGTAGACTCAGGAGATTGAATCTTCTTTTCTAGACAAAGAAGTGGGACATTCCAGACTGTAACACAAGATACCAGGGAGACGAAAGCTAATAAAACCTTGAGGGAGGAAATGAAATTCTCTCTGGGCTGGTGGAAGAGGCTGCTTTCCCCCACATCTTTTTGTGTCTGTAAATTCCCCTAGTGTTTGAGATGTTTATTTTCTATTTTCTCTGTATTTTTATAGCCACCTCAATGACTATTTCATGCCAAGGCAGTGAAATAAGGATGTTCCTAATACATTACCTCTTAGAAGGATAAGTATTATGCCTTCTTCGTGATTATGAGTCAATCTGTGTACAGATTTACATTCCACTGATATTTTAAAGCACTGGCTCAGGTAATTTCAAGATTTACTATCTCATCTGATCCTCAAAGTAGCCTTAGTTTAGAGATTTCATAATGGGGCTCAGGGAGGGGAAGGGATGTAACAAGCCATACAGGGGTTTGGATATAGACTCTAAGTCTAGAACCCTCTTCACAGCTGCTTCCTATCTTCAGCACGTTGTGTGACTTTTGTGAATTCTTGAACTCTGCGTAAACTCAGGAATGGTGTGAGACACTGTTGGAAGCATTGTCATAGGGGAAATGAGCTAGATGTCTCTAGAGGCTTCAGACTCTAGTTGATGGATCTGACTCTAAATCAAAATGTCCTTCGGAAAAAGGATCCCTTCCTTTTACAGAACATCCAAGATTGAGAAATTAAGCAGTGTTGGAAGTACAGTCAGTTCCACTATAACTCTTGTTTCGAACCCACATATGTGTTCCGATATGATCGATATATCGGGGAATAATATAGGCATAATCAGAATTTCACATCTGCTTATGTGCCACTTTTCTCCTGGTGAAACACTAGGTGAAAGAAGACTGTACCCAATTGAACCGAGCAGAGTCGGAATACACAGAAGACACACATGCACACACCTCATACATCTCCAAGCCCCCTCCGTTCACCCCGTGTGTTAGGAGCCACGCCCATCCACACCTGGGGTTACAACCTGCTCTCCGATCTCCCATCACCCTCCTTTCACTCCTTTGCAGTAATTCATAAGCTGCCATCTGATGCCCACTCCAGAAACAAGCTTCAGGACTTTAAGCAAGGCGAAGTGAAATATTTACACTTGTATTTATATATTTCTTAATCATGTAATGTGTAAAAATCATTTTATTAGGTTTCTTTTTTAATGTATCACTGGTGAAGTTTTCGAGTGTCGTGTACCTAACCCCATTTTTTCCCATAAGCTCTGTGTTTCTTATTGTGTGTTTTTGCAAAGAATGGTGATTTTTAGGACTGTCTGTGTGTCATTAGAGCACAAGTGACTGTACAAACTTTTGCACTAAACTTATCTGTCTTAACCCTGTTAAATAATTTATTTGGGGGATGAGATAAGAGACTCATCTGTTTACAGGTATTTTATAGTACACTAAAGTTCTATTTATGATTCATTCAGTATCCAAATAAGAAGGAATAGATTTATTTGCCGACACCCTACCCCCCACAAATTAATGTCATTTTAAAATCTTACAACTGGAAAGGATGATTAATAGGCAAAAAAAAGATAACATTTCATGAAAACTTACTTTATGCCAGGTCGTGTTGGACACCTTCCAACAATCACTGCATTTCGGCTACATGGCAGCCCGCTCAGGTGGTAGGAACCTGAGGCTTGGAGGGAGAGAGAAAATCGGCCAAGGTGCCTACAGCTGGGAAGGGATGGGGCCAGGATTCACAGCTGAGAAGCAGCCCCTCTCTCCAAGCAGCATGGTCCCCAGACCACTTTGTCCCTGTTCTTCATCATCTCCTGATGCGAATACAGTAGTGAGTCCTGTGGGTTGTTACTACATTGGGGTCTTAGGAGAACTTCTCCTTTAAGACAGTGGTCCCCAACCTCTTTGGCCCCAAGGACCGGTGCTCCTATGAGAATCTAAGGCCTGATGATCTGAAGTGGAGCTGAGGCGGTGATGCCGGCTCTGGGGAGCGGCTGCAAATGCAGATGAAGCTTTGCTTGCTGGCCCGCCGCTCACCTCCTGCAGTGAGGCCTGGTTCCTAACAGGCCATGGATGGTATCAGTCTGGATGGTACCGGTCTACAGCCTGCGGCTTAGGGACCCCTGGTTTAACAGATCACTTTTTAAAATCAGTGTTTTTCAACCTTTTTATTTATTGCTAATCTCCCCCATAAGGAGACTTTTTAGACATTTTTCCTTAATTGCCTCTCCTTGAAATCTTAATACCACAGATACGTTGTGTGTACGTTTATGTACTCTGTATATTTATGCTTTATACATAAAAAGAGTAAGGTTTTATTTTGCCCCTCAAAAACCCATTTTCATCCAACTGTGAGTGACTTGCCCTTGTTGAAAATGCATATTCTGTGCCTTCAATTTTTTAAAAATAAATAGATCTGTTTTTAAAATTAATATCGGACTACCTTAGAATGATGGACTTGAGTTTGGGGGGGATAAGTACTGCTGTTGGGTGGTTTGCTATCATCTGTG
>NW_006435837.1:8060818-8075410 GCF_000325575.1 Pteropus alecto
GATCTGCCACATAAAGACATAGAGCGTGGCTACTCAAACAAATCCTCAACAGCTGAGTTACAATCCAGACCCTATATCTGGGTGGGACCTGCTCATCCAGGGAGGGTTGCAGACTGTGTTGTGTTTCTTGGTACATTTGCAAGGGGTTCTTTGACCTTGGCAAAATGAGCGTAAATTTTCTGAAAAATTTCACATGGCATTTCTCTTAAATAAGCCTTGTGATGTGCTAAGATTCCTAATGAAGGCAGAACATGAGTAGACAACCTGGTTAAAGCTCAAAATAATTATCTGAGTGAAAGAAGTCAAAGACAGAGAGAGAGAGAGAGAGAGAGAGGGAGGGAGAGAGAGAGAGAGAGAGAAAGAGAGAGAGAGAACAAATGGAAAGAAATCGGCTGTTGAATAATAAATGATTCTGGCTTGGCCTATATTTAGCACCTTTAGTAATGAATCATCTTCTTTATAAGATACTAAATGATAGATTCCAGCCTCTAGGGTATTGTAGATTAATGCTCAGACTTTAATGTGCAGCAGAGTCACCCGTGGATCTTGTTAAAATGCAGATTCTGATGCAGCCTGATCTGGGGTGGGGCCTGAGAGTCTGCATTTCTGACAAGCTCACAGATGCTGGTGTTCCAGGGACCTCACTTTGAGCAGCAATATCCTAAGAGAACATGAAGGCAGCTATAAGAGGTCCTCAAACTATTTTCAGGATTTCAGAAAGTCTAAAATCAGTGGTTTTAGACTTTCAGTGGTTCTCAACTGGGGGCAATTTGCTCCCCAGGGACCATTTGGCAATGTCTGCAGACATTTTCAGTTGTCAGATCTGGAGGTGGAGGCCAGGGATGCCGCTAAATATCCTACAATGCACAGGACGGCGCCCTCCACCAAAAATGATCTCTAAAATGTCACTAGTGCCGAAATCGGAAACCTTGCCTAAAGGAAAAGCCCCAGTCAGGCAGCACAGACCAAAATGAATAAATACCCCCTGTCCTCCTTGACAGGAGCGATATTAACCCAGGATGGTAGCACCAAGCACTTCGCAGTAGTCAAGCTCTGCAATTGACATGAATAGATATCTCTAATCAATTTAAATGGGGAAGTGAAGTAATGGTAGTATAAAGAAATGCAATTAAGTAGATTAAAGGAAAACATCTCTGTAATCATGAGGTCTACAGAGAAATCTACATGTACATGTAGCAGGAGATCTTGTTGGTGGAAGGATGGAAATGCCTGCACCTCGTGGAGTGTGAACGTGGTGGGCTGGCCAGGCTGCGCATGCTTGGCCAGCACTGTTTATTGGAGTGGTATGCGAGTTAGCCCATCTGGACATTTTTGGAACAAACTTGGGACATTCCTTTGGATTCTTGAATATGACTTGCAGCTGGGTAGGAAAGTGGTGCAATGTTATGATGCACAGATTGAAGATTCTTTTTAACCATAGGAATAATTCACTGTGGAAGATTTTCCCCTCGTGGAAGTAGCACGTTCTGATTGATGCATCGGTCTACATATGCTTATTAACAAACCAGCCTTGTCTCATTGGAGGTACATGTGGCAGCATTTTTTAATGTACTCATATAATCAGTGTGTATATGAATCATTTAAAACAACAGCAGCAAAAGATAAAAGTAGCTCCTCAGAGGATGGACTGTTTGAAAGTTCTTCTCTGTCAAGTGTAATTTTTCCATTTGGGTTAAAAGAATTTTAATATTATGAAATTTCTCCTGAGAGGTATTTGTAAGTTTACTCTAGCTACAGGCTTTCTTGGAAGAAAGCGTGATGGTCAACTAATGTCAACCAAGTAATGCTGATCTTTTCATAGAGGGCAAAAAGATTTGTTGGGTCATTTAAGATGATTTTAAAACTTGCTGACCCTGAAAGAGAGAAGCATCTAAAATACACAATTCTGACAAATCCTAAGGCCAATGGAATTTTATTGGCTGAGCTCAGCTGTTGGGCAAGAATTGTTGAGCCTGTGGGTTATATATATACTTAAAACAAGAACATCCAGACTCTTCCTACAAATAAAAACATGTCTGCTGAACAGTTGACTGTCATCTGGAATAAATGTTCCTTACTTTTGTAGTTCCTTACTGGTTACATTGAAGTGTATGAAAAGGCCAACATGTGACCATTTTCGCTACACAATTGGCAATAATTTCATATGGTCTAGTCTAATGTTATTTAGTAAGGTATTTTAATTCTTCTTTTTAAAAAATAGCTTATAAGCATCGAAGGATAATAGCTAGATATAATGTGTATTTTCTGATTTAGCTGGTACTGTCTGCTGGGTTTTTCATCTCTGTACAGAATACGTTTTCACACCAATGACACCTTTCGCTTGGGGTTGGCACCTGAAATTTCACAATGTGTGAGTTGCAGTGGTCCATTCTGTTATTTTCCAGCCATACGAAAGTCTCATTTCTCTTGATTTTTTAAAATGATAAACTACCTATCTTCTTGCTATATGTATTTTAAAATTCTTGTTCATAAGAACCCTATTTAAGATTTAAAAAAAACCTAATTGTATTCCAGCATTTCTGTCCCATCAAGAGGACACCAATACCTCAAGATATTGACAGATATTTCTTGGGGGAAAATGGGGATTTTTGAGGTCACGGCAGTATCTGGAACACTGAGATTTTAAAAAGTAGGGGCTTTCCTGCTAATCTTCTAAAGTCCATTACTAATTTCTATGATGGAGATGTAAGTCGTATCATTTTCCAAAGATATTCAGCTGGGATACCTACTAACATATCACGAAACTAGCAATCCTCAATATACAGTCTAAAAAATCCTGTTCCACACTAGTCATTTTCCAGAAAGGTTTGTTCCTAATTGGCTACAAATTTTCCCCCAGATGATATCTGTTATTTTTTCCCCCAGCTTTTGATCCATTCCAAAATACACATGGGCTTGACCTAAGAATTTTGCTAAAGGAATATTATTCTCCTCTAGGGAAATGAAAGCAGCATGTTTCAACACAAGTTTAGAAATCTTAAAACAACTAAAAATGGGGGGGAAAAAACCCATACCAGATTATTATTATCTTCTGCAGAAATGAGATGTGCAAGTTTAATTCTGGCTATCGTCAGTGCCTTACTGTGGGGCAGGATCATAGCGGGGACATGCTAAGGAGCTTATTGACCCCTCGGCTGTTGTGATTATGTGGATATATTTAGAAGCTGTAATGAAAGCAGAGCATCAGCCAAGATGCCCCAGTAGACACTCTCAAATTAAGATCTCTCCCATTACGAGAAAAATCCCCCGAAGAAAATATTTGCATGGCAAGTAACAAACAGCTCTTTCTCACCAAAATGATGTTGTAACATTTCAGGGAAAACAGTGACTGCAACTCATTTATTATTGTCCGTTATATCTTCTAGGGCTGAGCAGTCCTCAGAGAGGAGAGGAGAGGGGGAGTATATGGGAGACCTGCTTTGGGTCTCTGCTTTTTAAACCTCTGTGTTTTAGCAAATTTATGTGTTATTTCCTTGAAGAAGTTTAAAAGCAGCATACCCTTTTATTGCACATGCAAGGGATAGAACGTAAAGTGGTTTCATGGCAAATCACTGACCAGAAAGGAATCTAATATTCTGTTTCTAACCAACTGTTTGATCTGCTATATTATTTCTTCTCGTGGGGCTTACAAATTTTCGTTCAATGTAAATCAGTGGCAAATAAACTATGATTTAGTTTGTAACGAAAAGCTACAATAAAATCCATCAGCATGTGAATCAGCTATCTTAGGAAGACTGTGCTAAATACTTGTAACCATAAAATAAATGATAAACTTTTACTGCCTAGCTTGTCCGATTAGCTAGATTTCATAGTATTGTGTCCTGATCTACCACAATAACACAACATCTTTTTTTCCAAATCTTTTGATATAAGAATAGGGGTTTAGTTCAGAGACTAAGAGTTCTGTGTCATTCATATGGCGGCTGTGATGCACCTTCATTTAATCTGCGGGCTTGCTTAAAGACTTACTGGGCTGAGAAGTTTTGGGGTCACCTAGAGAGGATCAGAGAGGCCAGGCTTTGCTCCTTTGTGTCCCTTATGCACTGTGGAAACAGTAAGTATTCCCCAAGATGTCCTGGAGAGAGAACCCTTCCCCACGCAACAGTGAATTTCAGTCTTGGAATCATCTTTGCTTAACCCTGGGGAGGATCCAGGCCGAGCGCCAGCAAGTTCTCGCAGAAATCTCTGAGGATGCAGAGAGATGGAATGCTCCCTGCAGAGTTGCAGCCTGTGACTCTAAATCCCCAGGCATGTTTATGACCCTCTGGGAGAAGAGGCGAGAGACTTCCGTCGACAGTGCAACCTCCCTGCACAGAAGGCAGCCTTCTCCTGGCACAGTACCCTAGTGACAAAAGCACCCACGCGCTGTGCTGAGTTACCTGCAGCAAATGAAACAAACCAGTTCTGTGGAAGGCTTCCCTTCAATGACTGAAGGGAAGACACCTTCAGTGAAAGTAAAGACACCTGCTAGTAAGAGACTTCTGGGGTATGAGCCCTTACTGGTGGAGTATTAAAAACCTTTGGCTCTCCAGGGACTAGTAACCCAAGACACAGCTCTTTGTCATGGTCCCCAATTTCTTCTCTCTCTGCTTGCCTCTTTGGCCATCCAGTCAAATATGACCATTGCTTTTTATTAGTATTGACCCTCAGACACAGAGCAGGGAAAAGAAGTGACAGTTAAGCTAGTACATTATACAAATTGTCATCAACTCCAGGAATGTGTTCATCAGAAAGGAGGAGGAAGCCAGTATTTGACAGGAAGAATGGTGTCAATTCAGTGTGCCTACCACGCTGTCTCACTCCAGCAAGTAACTCCTTTTAAGCTCGAAGGAAAATGTGGTCATTTGAGAAACCAAGATAACGATATGTTTTTAAGATGGCATTTTTAGATGTGAGGTCGCGAGGATCCCTGAGACCGTGTTTAAGAAATTCTACATTTATAGTGAAGATCTTTAACTTGATAGATGTTAAGATAAACACAACTGCCAACTCAGGTATGTAATTTGGAGGTCAGACCTGGTTATGAAATGGCCGTGTAGATCAGCAGGAGGCAAGCTATTATCCATCGACCGAATCTGGCTGCCACCTGTTTTTGAATGGCTCACTGCTTAAGAATGGTTTTTATATATTTAAATGGTTGAAAGAGAAATCAAGAGAAGAATAATATTTCATGATATGTCCATTTTAAATGAAATTCAGAGTTCAGTGTCTGTAAATAAAATTGTATTACAACACAGCCATGCCCATTCATTTTCATATTATCCATGGCTGGTTTTGCACTATAGTGAAAAGTTGAGTTGTGACTGTGGCTCGCAATGCCGAAAATATTTACAGTCTGGCTCTTTCCCAAAGGAGTTTGCTGACCCCTGATTTAAATGATCCAGAGTATGTTTGTTTAAAGTTTTGTTAGATAACCTTCCAAAGGAAATCCTAATAGTTAAAATTGCTCGTGGAGAACTGGTAGATCCCTGAGAATCTACTGCATGCTTACTCAGAACAAGGCTAAAGAAGGCGTGATTGTTCCTTGAGTTTTTCAAAGCCTCTGTCCTACAAGCAAAACCCTCAAGTTGCCCCAAATTGCTCATTGTGTATCAGCTGCACTCACCTCCCTGGCAAAAATCTTCCCCACATCTTCTAATAAGCAGAAGAATGACTCGTGAAAGATTGCAGGGAAGCTCTCTCTGTCCCCAAGTATCTGTCAAGAGTTTAGAAATGGGAGGTAACTGAGACCTCCAGGAGAAAATAACCACAGAGTTTAAAATCGGGCCACTAAAGGGAGAAGCGATCTCTACACCATTTTCTGCCTCTTACTCTGAGTCCATAAGGCCTTTCGTTTTCCTCGTATGGGGCTTACTGTGTTCAGCCTTAAACTCTAGTTATCTGGGGAATTATTTCATTTACCTGGCCATCCTGGGAATTTTGTTAAAGATCTTCTGTTAAAGATCTCAGAAATGGATTTAATCATTGATATAAGGGATATAGATACATTTTTTTTACAAGTCTTGGTTGGCTACACCTCTATTTCTGGCCCCATTTCCCAAATATATTCCCCTATTTACATCTTACTTCCATCATACCAACCTATTCATGTCTCCCCAAACTCTCTGTGATCTTTCAGAACGCTGTGCCTTTGCACATTCTGTTCTGGGTCCCTTCCTTGCCTTGTCTGCCTCACTAACCCCTACTCTGCCTTCAGTACTCCTTGGAACCCTTTTCTTCACCCCCTCCCTTATGGTACCATTCTGCCCAGGATGCGCCTCTCTAACCCATTGGATCACATGGTATTATAATCATTTATTTTCATGTCTATTTCCTTCATGAGCCTATCAGCACTTTAAGAGTAATGGTTGTGACTGGTTAAATTTTGTCACCAAGCCTGATACATGATAAAGTGTGCTTAATACACCTTGGTCTAATGGACAAATGGTCATGTGTACATTCACTGGTTGTTTCGTTCTATACTTTGGATGGAAGACTAAACATGTTTTCTATTTGTAGACCATTCTTGGAACTCCTGTCTCTATTATTAGATAAGTTAATGCATTCTTTTTAGCTCATAACAGTTTTATCCTTAAGCCTACCCTTAGCTTTCTGCTTTAGTGGTAAAACCAAACTTTGGAATGATGAGTGATGAGAGTGCGAAGATCTGACCCTCTTGTTAATAATCACAGCAAGGGCTATAAGGAAAATGGAACTGGAACTCCACGCCAGAACATTCTATAAAGGAAAAGAAACTCGGAAATGCAATTAAGGTTAAACCCAAATTTTCATGACACACATCGGAGAACAATAGATTCATATTTTCTTTTCTCACTCATTGCCTCCAATTACCTTTACCCGGTGGGACACACTTGGATAGAATGTGGAGGAATACAAGCATGTTCACCAAAGGGGGAGACACAGGTGGCTCATTGGACATAGGAGGAAAATACTGACACCTCTCTACTTATTTAAAAATAAAGAAATTAAACTTTATTTTTAATGTACATACTTCTAGTACTTTATATAATCTGTACCTAGATTGACATGGATTGGGACTACATGAACTTTACTTTTTAAATAATAAAGGTGTATTGATAAAAAATTTTGGAGGCTGTTGGAAAAAAAGGTCAAAGTGTATATTTCCTATACATCGTGCACTACCTATGAGACCATTTATTTTAGATGGAAACCTCAAGATAGAGGACTCAAGTTCTTTGTAGAACAAATTGGTACCCCACAGAAGACGCTGGAGCCTCCAGTGTGGGAACTGTGGAGGGAAGGAAGGAGGGCGGGAAGGAGGTTACCACAGATGGCTGTTAGCTTCAAGAAAATCAAATGGACCAAAGCTCTTCTTTTTTTTAACTAGGAAAGAAAGGGTAATAGAAGATATAGCATTTTGTTGCCTTTGTGTGTTTTCATGAGGTGTTTGCTCATTATGGTTGCAGCATCGCAGGTATCTTTTGAGTGTGCCATCTCCCCAGAAATCACACAGTGTAGCCATCGAGGGGGGGGAGGAGGTTACCACAGATGGCTGTTAGCTTCAAGAAAATCAAATGGACCAAAGCTCTTCTTTTTTTTAACTAGGAAAGAAAGGGTAATAGAAGATATAGCATTTTGTTGCCTTTGTGTGTTTTCATGAGGTGTTTGCTCATTATGGTTGCAGCATCGCAGGTATCTTTTGAGTGTGCCATCTCCCCAGAAATCACACAGTGTAGCCATCATCCAACAATCCAATATGTAGATGAGGGAACTGAGCCAAGGAGAGGCAAAGCAGCATGCCCAGTCTTTGACTCAGGCTTGTGTGAATCTCTGATTGAAGAGGTAGAGAATTTGTTGTTTGGAGGGAGCGTTACAGAGGAGGGACGAAAATGAAAATCCATCCTATGTTTACCAGGTCAACTGAATAAAGACCCCAGTTTTTGTCTGAAGAAGTGAGTATTCCTGGACTTCTCAAAATGCCAGTTTGGGGACAATTTGGGTAGGCCACCTGGACATAAACACAAACAGCAATTGATGGGATGGGTTGTATTATCATGATCTATTTATTACTTGTCAGAACCTATTTATGGAAGATACTGACATGACTAGTCAAGTTGGCAAATAATGACTGAGTACTCAGAGGCAGCATGATTTTTCCCAGGCTCGGCCTATGGGATGGTTTAGTTGTCAAGGAGCTACTTGAAACCCTTTTGGCATGTCAATATTCAGCTAACCAGACAACCGCTGCTCTTGGGAACACTTGCTGTTACTGAGAAAATAGTTTCCAGAAAAAGAAGCTCTGTCATACCCAGGACAATGCAGGACAGGAGGTTCAAATGTTCATTTCCCTGGCCCCGAAATGAAATGGTTCTTAGGTACACAATTCGCTGCCCAGGTCTAGAGCCCAGCCCAGAAAGAAAAATGTGCAGTGCATGGTAGGCAAAATTTTCTGCCTGTGGACATTCACAAGGCTGCATTGTGGAAACAGAAGCTGCTCAAATTGTTCATTGTTCTATGGCTCCTACTTTGGCAGCCAGAAGCGAATTCATTATGTGTGATTGGCATACTTTGCTTCTGTTTATTTCATGCCTTGAGTACAGTAATGCATTCTGTGCTCTCTGCAGCCTTGCTTTGCTTCTGACTGTTCTAGTCTTCCCCTCGCCTTCCGTTCCTCCAGCCCCACTGCTTTTCAAAACCAAGAGACAAGCAGACTTGTGACTTCTCGCCTTAAATCATATGAAATGGTTAGGTGAATAAATTTCCCCCAACTCAGAGAGAAACACACATTGTTCTCACATCTGGGCTGGTCAGCCAGCCAACAAACATTTATTAAGCACCCACGGAGCGCATAGCAGTGTGTCCAGCTCCCTTTTGGGGACTGCAAGCTCAGACAAATGTCCACAATGGCAAATAGGCCACATTTCTCCCTTGATGTTTTCACTCCAGAAAAGTGGCCTCATAGGCTTAAAGGAGGGAAATTGAGAAGCAGCTCTTTTACCATTTGCAAGATTTCTTTTTAAATTTTATCTGAATTGCTTCATGCAGCTGGAAAAAAAAAAAAGATTAGCATGACTACTCACAAATCAAGGTGCTATTTTTTTATGAATTCCAGAGCAGAGTTTCTCAAACTTTCATGTGCATTTGAATCACTCTGGAGATCTAGTTAAAACGCAGATTCTGATTCAGTAGGTCTGGAGTGGGGCCTGGGACTCTGCGTTTCTGATGACCTTGAGGTGATGTTGATGGCGCAGATCAGTGGAACACCATGCTTGAGTAGCAAGTGCTAGATCAGTGGTTTTCAACCTTGGCTGTGCATTGGGCTCACATGGAGCGCTTTCAAAAATACTGATGCCCAAGGCCCGCCCCCAGAAGTTCTGGTTTAACTAGTTGGGGTGTGGCCTGGACAAAGGGATTTTTAAAGTCTCTCCAGGTGGTTTTAATATGCACTATGGGGGAGATATTTCAGCTTTGCATCTATAAGAAGTGGATTTGTCTGCAAGGAATGGAGGATACATCTTCCTTTTGGGTTCTGAGTCAGACTGAGCCAAGTTCTTCAGCCCTTGAAGAAAGCACTTGCAGAAAGCATCCTTTTAACTCATTGGTTCTTGACTGGGGAGATTGTGCCCCCCAGGGGACATCTTGCAGTGTCTGGAGACATATTTACTTCACAACTGGAGAGGGGATCTACTGGCTTTGAGTGGTTAGATGCCAGAGATACATATCCTACAGTTTACAGGACAGTCCCCACATCAAAGAATGATCCAGCCCTAATATCGATGGTGCCCAGAGAGAGTAAGCTGGTATAACTTATGTAACTCCTGCCCTCAACGGATTGGGAAGTTCAATGCTTCTTTCTTTCTTCCGTGACTACTGAGAGTAATTCACTAATAGCATTGTAGGAAATAGCTTTTTGTATGTGTCTGATTCTATTTTACAACATGCTACTGTGGCCAGGATTCTGAACTGGAAGGTCAAGTGCCCTCTGTAAAATCAGGCTATGGAAATACAAGCTCCCGAAGTCTCTCTCAGTTCAAACCGTCTGTGATCAGGAGAGGGAATGGGTAATTGCTGTTCAATGCTTATAGAGTTTCTGCTCCTGGTGATGGAAAAGTTCTGGAAACGGATGGTGAAGATGGTTACATAATGTCGTGGATGTGTTTAATGCTACTGAATTATAAAATTTGTATTATGCGTATTTTGCCACAATAAAAAAATTCTGTGATCATTGGTTGGACAATAAACAAACCATTTGTTTGCCTAGTTCGAATGTGAACCCACCACCCAGCTTCATATTTTCATTTATACTGGATACTCTTCCTTCCTAGCATTTATCATGGCTTGAAATCGTAAGGATTTGTGTAATTATTTGCGTAATGCCTTTTCCTACTGGACTGTCAGCTTTCTGTGGGTAAAAAAAAAACATCTGTTTTGTTTTCCATGGTATCCGCAGGGACCAGCCCAGTTTTCCTGGGCTCTAGTAGGCATTTCACAAGTATTCGTTGGATGGATGGATCTACTACTAGTACTGTATATATATTAACCTCCCTGGGAATGGGGATTGGCCGATATTCACACATTTAGATTTACTGTCTTCTGTTTTCTACCAGAGGAGTTCTAAGGTGAAGGGTTTGTGGCTAACGCTTTTTCTAATGTTCCTCTGGGGATCGGCTTACATCAGAATCACCTGGGCCCTGCCCCATGGACTCAAGTTCTGTCGATCTGCAGTGGGCTGGCCATCAGTAGTAGTTAAAGCTCTCTAGGTAATTCCGGTAGCACCAAGGTTGAGAACCACCATCTTGGACCTTGCTTCCAAAGATGCCATCCCAAGACCAGCGATATTAGTACCCCGCTGCCCCCAGCACCCGGTTGGAGATCCAGAATCACAGGCCCTGCCCCAGCCCTTCTGTGGAATCAATCTGCAGTTTAACAAAGCCCCCAGGTAATTCGTTTGCCTACCCAGTCTGAGCAACCTGTAGGTTCATTTCCGGTTAAGGGCCCATTCTAGTTGGCCTGGAGAGCTGTCGACTCCACCATAAAGGGACGTTGCACATTTCTGGGGGCTGGAGAGAGCTCTGCAATGCAAAAATACTTTACAGAGAAAGAGGTATTGTTACCATCAGACTCAGTTGTGATTCTATTTTAGATAATTGGCCTGGGAGACAAAAAGCAAAAAAAAGCCACTTTTTTTTTTCTACTTCATTTCTAGTCTTAGTTTTTAAAAAATGTCAACAAGCAAAGTAAGCAAAAAAGGGGGTGGGGGAGGTGGGAGATGCAGGAACCAAACAGATGGAATAAAATGATCTTGCTCCATGTAGAAGAAAAATGAAAGGCAAAAAGCTACGTCTTTCACTTCCAAAGAAAAGAATGTTTTTCCTGTTTGCCCTCTCTGAGAGCCTGAGCAGAATGCTTCAGCGTGTGCAGCACTGCCAAACAAAGAATATAGAAATGGCCGAGAGGACAGAGTTTGAACTGCCAAATATTGGCTTGGTTTGAAACCATGTGACAAATGGCGCCGTCAGTTTCATTTAGCAGGGCGTAAGAGAGAGAAATGAGTACGTTTCTGTCTCCTTTGAGGCTTTGCATGAAAGACAGTTGAAGGTAATTAACTTTACCTTCCCGAGTTTAGCGTGTGCATTGAAAGATCCGTTATGACGGAAAGCTTAGCTTATTTTCAGTACCAAGCTTGTAACCAAATGGCTTTCTGCAAGAAAGTGAACTTTACAGTAGTCATGGCTGCATGGAGAAATGCTTCAAAATGGTGACATTTTCCATTAGTGTTTATCACGTTCCATACGTGATGGGAGATGCAATAAGGATCACAGAAAAATAGACTTTGGATGCTGAAAGGGCTTTAGGCATTATCTAATTCAGTGGTTCTCAGTCTGTTTTTCCGTCTCAATCCACCTGTAGAATATCAAACCTGGCAATCGGGAGCATCGGCTCTGTCCTGCATGCATGAATTTTGAGGGCAGAGAGGTCATTTTGGAACCGAAAACTGCTCAGCAGTTCTGATATGCCCCATCTAACACTAGTTCTCAAAGTTTGCTGTATGTTGGAATCAGCTGGGCTGCTTTACAAACTATTGTTCTTTGGGTTCCAGCCCCCGAGATTCTAATTTAATTGTTCTAGGGTGCAGCCCGGCAGGGGACTGTGGAAACATCCTCAGGTGATTCTAATGTGCAGCCAACGTGGAGACTTGCGGCCTTAGCCCACTGTTCTATTCTCCCAATGCTGAGAATCATTGTTTCCACCCTAGGCCTCAACGAGGAGGGAACCAAGGCTGGGGGATCGTGTTGATGGCAGGTCTGTGATGGAAACCCACTAGTGGGGTTCTGAGGCTTTCCTGTGGAGAGAGGTGGTGTCCCTTTGCTACTGGCATTTCTGGGGTAGCCAGGCTGGTATGAGGAAGTTCATGTTATTCATTCCAGCACCCTTATCAGTGTCTTCCCCCAAGATGGCCCCGACACCCCCCTGAAGGAGAACTCTGAAGTGATGAACTTAGTTAATGCTCTCCACTTTGGTTATCATTTAAGTTTGTTGCCAGAAGTGGAAACAAAGCATTTTGCAGTGGACGCGGTAGGCATGGACAGAACCACAGTTAGTTTCATTGGAAGACGAGGGCCACTATGATACAGGCACCTGTAACTTCATACCCAAGTTCATGCATCAACCGTTGAGAATAAGGGTTTCTGTATTGTGCCATTGCTATCTTTGATTCAGCGGTGACCGAAGGTAGAGAGAGGTGGGACCCAGAAAAAGTCATTCTCTTTGGTTCCATGTTGATGGTCGGTCATGTTGAGAGCTGGGGAAGGGGCAATGTCAGCAGGAGAATGAATGCTTTAGACTTTCATGGTCTCTTTTCATGTAGCCTAGGAGAGGAAATGTGTCTTGGAATTTGAATACAGAGGACTGAATTACATAGGAACTCTATCCCTTCCATGCCCTGTAATGTCAACAGTGCTGGGAGCTTATAAACACTGTATGTGTGCAAGCATTTTTCACATGCTCTCGTGAAACAGCTATATCCTGAAACATACCGGACTGTAAACATAAAGATAAAAGAATGTGATAATTTAAGGGGATTGTTTTAAGATTTCACTGGAGAAAAATGTGGTAGCACGTAAAGATTTCAACTGAGTTCCTAAAAGCATTGGGTTAAATTAATCATTGATTAAACATGAAACTTCAGGATGAGATTTTGCTTTGTAATTTATTGCTTAAAATTTGAATAAATTTGCATCAATTCATATGTAGAATTCTAATTTGGTGAAATCTTTTTGCAGCCACAACGTAAAAAACAATAAGTGTTTTATGCTTATGAGTTGTAGAATCAGGAGAAGGGGGTGGGTAGCAAGGTCAATATTGCATTTCTGTTGCTGACTTAACAAATTACAAGTGTTATCACAAAAGCTTTTCAGGTATTTGATCTTTTCTACATGTTTTCGCTTTCAAAAAGATGTCAGTTGTTTTTTTTTCCACTTGGAGTCATTATGATAAGTTTGAAGCAATCATGGTAAAAAGCTAAAACAACCTTCTCAAAATCCAGACATAAAATAGTATATGGCTTTTCTGTATGAGGGCAAGCCTCGTTTCTCTGCCACACACACTGCCTTCTCTGCTCCTTTATTGCCGTTGAATGTTCCACCTCAACTGGAAGTTACGCACTCCATCCATCCATCACTCTTGTCTGCAGAGTGACCAAAGGTGGGGGGAGGTGGGACCTCAAGAGGTAGTCCTGGCACTGGGGTTTGTTTACACAGATGTGGGGTTATAAGCACTTTTGTGTCTTCTAAGGGGGGTGACTATGTCCCTCTCCATGCATCCCTCAACTGGCCCACGAAGACCATGCTGAGGAGGGATCAGAAATAGCAAAGTGTTACAGGAGAGTGGGGTCCTCTCCTGGCGCCTTGTCCAGGTTCTTGATGTCTCAAACAAAGAATTGAGCAAGACACCGAAATACAGTAGAAAAGAAAAGTTTTATTAAAAAGGAAAGTACACTTCCAGACGTGGAAGCGGGCCTGAACAAGAGAAGCGTGGTTCAAAAGGCCTGGTAACAAAGACTTCAGGGTTTTTATCCCTTTTAGCTGTGGGTGGTTACTTTTTTTAGAGGAGTGGGCTTCCTTGATTGACAGCTCAGATCGACAGGACTCAATGATTCATCATTTTGCTTTCTGTGCATGTTTGTTCCCAGAATTCAGTCTATTATAATGATATTAATGAACTTTCAGGCATATGCAACATATTATAATGATGGTATAATGAGGCTCAGGTGAGTTGAAGGTCGTTGGGGTCTTCATTGCGCAGGTGCCAGTGACTGGCTTAAAGTGGTACCTAAATCTCTGCCTACTGGTTTCTTTGTACGAGTTTAAAAAAATGTCTTTTGGCTTGCTTAATTGTGGGCGGATTAGTGTGGACTCCTTCTAGGATAGGATGACCTCAGTGTCTTTGCAGGCAGACCCGAAGCCCCCTAACTAACTTTCCTGCCTAACTTTTCTAAGAGCTGTGAACCCCCTTCTTATTAGTATGGATGTTGAGGGAGGGAGGTCTCTTCTTCCATATCTGCTTACTGCTGAGAATGGCCGTAGTCCCTGCCTACGGAGTTTTCCTGGC
>NW_006435837.1:8075454-8122653 GCF_000325575.1 Pteropus alecto
GACCTTTGGCCTGAAGTCCCCTACCCCCTCAGACTCTAAGGGACCTGTCTGACTTAACACCACGTCTGCTAACAGTGGGCTGATGATCCTTATCAATAGACAGAAGATCTGAGTCGCCAGGGCAATTATCAGGATTTGAGGGAGAGGGCCTTTTTTTCAAAGAAAAGAGGGAAGAATACTAGGTTTACTAAAAAGATTAACTCTTCAAGAGATGATCCATTTCATTTCCTACTAAAAGATTAAGAAATTTTCAAGTGATGTCTCATCTCAGAAGGACAGTTTGGGGGGACAGGTCTACCTCTAGAGGTGCTTTGCTTGCTAACTTTTCAACCAAACCTTCATGGTACCTCCATTACTGTGAAACTGTAGGGGATATTTTTGGAGATTGCCTCTATTTGCAGGGGGAGCACTTATTGGAGGAAAGAAAAAGTATTTAGCTTACACTTCTTAGACATCTATTTGAACAGTTAAGAATTCCTAAGCTGGCAAGCAAGGTCGTTAATGGAATGCTGAGTGCTTGTGTTAGCTAATCTTAGTTGGGATGAAATAAAATCACAGAGAAATTTTGCGTTTTATACAATGCGTGTATACTTTATAATAAACCAGTCTTCCATGTATAATGATCCTTTATGCAGTTTTTAGACTTTGGAAGAAAAATGGTACAGAATGTTTTTTTTTTTTTTAAAGCAAAAAAACAAAAAACAAAAAACGAAACCCTGTTCTGAAAATGCAGTTGAGAACAAGATGTCTGCACTAAAAAGTTACTGGATTTCTCCTCAAGTAAGATGACATGCAAACTATATGTAGGTACTCAACAAATGTTGTTTTTCTATCCCTTCCTCTGGGGTAACTTCTCTCTCATATAAATTTTTCTCTCGTATAAATTTCCCGGCAGGCCAAATGCTCTGTGGAGTCACCCCCTCTGGACGCATCCACTAGAGGGTCCTCCTGTCAGTATTTTGAATACATATGCAGGATGGAGGTCCTCTATTTCTTTCTGTCACATTTGTTTATTTTTGTCTCTTTGATCTGGAGTCCTTGGTCAGGACCCCAGGCTCAATTATCTAATGTCTATGGGAAAACTCAGCCGACTTAATGCCATACTGCATTATTTTGTAGCTCTCAGGGGGAAAAAATGTGCCAAGGAAGTGGAAACTGCTTGTTATTTATTCTTACACGATGATGCCAGAGTCTTTTAATGTGAGTAAATAAAGGTGAGGTATGATCTGCAGAATCTTTAGATTAGGGAGTCTGCACTATCGATTGATAGGTCCTTAAAAACATTTCCCCTCTATTTCAGAAAATGCAAAATTGCTTTATGCACTGCTCTTGAAATAGATAAAGTATAGAACATCAGATTAGTTAGTCGTGTGCATTTGGAGAGGTCTGATGAATTCATTTGACATTCAGAATCTAGAGGATTCTGATATTTGTTTCTAGATAAAAACCTGATTAAGAAAATACGTACTCCAATATGGAAAACTATTCTAGATATTTTATCCAATACAAATGAGTGTAGAATACTCGACCAGCACTGTCCAATACAGATATAATGTAAGCCACTTATGTAATTTAAAAAAGACTATTACGAATTATTTAAAAGGTTAAAAAACAGGTGAAATTAATAATGTATTTTATTTAACCCAATGTATCCAAAACGTTATTTCAATATGTAAGCAATATTTAAACATTGAGATAGTTACATTATTTTTCATACTAGGTCTCTTTGAAATCCAACACTTCTCAATGGGACTAGCCCCCATTAAGTGCTCAGTGGTGACAAATGGCCAATGGCTACTGTGTTCAAAGGCATAGCTCTAGATCTTCATTCCTAAATCCAGACAGTGAGAGATTCATAACTAATCAAAATTCTCACCCTCATGTAGAAAGATGACTTGAACGTTGAGAAAAGGAGCTCTTTGAAAAGAAACATGATAGAAATCTGTAATAGTTCGTATTACGAATTAAACCACTTTGTGGAGAAAATCTGTTTTCTTTCGATGAGCAAGCTCTTGCAATGCCTCTGCGCGTGTTACAAGGGCATCCTCTGTCCATTTGCATTTGTGAAAAACCAGATGCCGATGACACTGAGAGGTGGAAGTGCTGAATTTCAGCGGCGAGACCATCATCTCTGTAGCCACGGCACCTGCGTTGAGTCCCACCTCGACTACTCTCTGGCTTTGTGATCTTGGGACAATTCTTTTTTTAATTTAGAGTAGCTTTAGCCATAATAGCTTCAAACTAGAAACAACTGGAAACTCCATTAACATTAGAATGAAGAAATAAATCATTGCTGTATTTTAAAACCTTTTTTTGTTGAAGTCACATTGGTTTATAACATTATATAAATTTCAGGTATACAACATCATGATTTGATACCTGTATATGCTATTTTGTGCTCACCACGAGAAGTCTAGTTTCCATCTGTCACCATACATTTGACCCCTTTCATTGAGCATACACCTAAGTTTCTTCATCCAAAGGCTCAGGCTGGTAACTATCTCCTAGGGTTGTGGGGATCGAATAAACTAAGAGACACAAAGGACTTAGTACTAAGCAGTGAGCTATGCTATATAAGAGCCTTAGATCTTAATGATCATCCTCGTCATTGAAAAGGTTGCCTCATGTCTCACTTTCTACTGGCTTATTCGTTTGCTCACTATTTACCAAATACTTCCTGAGTTCCCATTAGTGTTTTGGTTGCTGAGACCATAGCGGGGAGTGAGACAAACAAGAGCGCCGCTCTCACATCTCATGTTTTAGTGAAGGAACACGGGCAATAGACAGGCGAGCAGGTAAATGAACAAGAGCATTCCAGAGTGTGAGAATGGGTGCTCCGGTGTCTCTAGGACAGGTTAGCGTGGTAGTGAGGAGCCGCGGCGGGAGGTAGATAAGTGGGCAAGGTGACGTTTGCAGCGAAGGTGACGTTTGAGTCAGACATGCACAAGAAGCAGCAGCCAGCTGGTGCAGATGTGGGGCATAGCATCAGGCCCACAGAGTGGCAGGTTGTAAAGGCCCCATGGAGAAACCGATGTATCACATTTGAAGAACTGAATGCTGGCTTGTGTGTTCGGGGGGTGTACACAGAACGGAGCGAAGGTCGTAGATGAAGTCAGAAAGTGGGCAGGGCTGGACGCTTGGAGACCTGGCAGAGCTTGGAATGTTATTTTAAGAGCAATGAAAGGTGTGGAGCAGGAAAGTGAGAGGTCTGAATTGCCTTTTAAAAACAGCACTCTGGCTTCGAAGAATTTTATGGAGGTGGAGGGAGGGCCACCGCTGTCTGAGATCCATAGAACACGAGCTGAACGCCCTGCAACCAGCTTCTCTGACAGCCCTGGTGTCTGAAAAGCATCGCTTTCTGCTTGTACACGTGTACAGCAGGGTCCTTATCCTCATACTTCGTAAACAAAGGGCTGGCTCTGACACTCCCCTCCCCCCCCACCCCCTGCCGCTGCCCCACAGTGAAACTGATTTTTAGGTAGAGATGATGGGTTTATACTGGTGGTTCTCAAAGTGTGGTCCCTAATGAACAGCATCAACATCACCTGGGAATTGGCTAGAAATGCAGATTCTCAGCCCTATCCCAGCAAACCTACTCAGACTCTCGAGGTGGGCCCTGCAGTGTATTTTAACAAGCCCCCAGGTGACGCAGGTCAACATTTTGGAAACCGCTGGTTTTTGCAGATACAGGTGGTTGCTCAGAGTGAGAAGTGCTAAGTGGCCACAGAGCAGGAGGTCCCCTTCATTGTAATCTTTTCAAGTCAATGTTGAGGTTTGAAGTAGCTCCTGGAATCAAGCGTTTAAATCCAGCTCTTTGTGCGTCCAGGCTATTCATGTTTATTTAGGTTCTTCCCATCTGATGCGACTGTAGAGTGGGATATTTACAGGTTTCTGGGTTGGCTTCTTCTCTGAGTTCTCAGAGTTGTAGAACTGGTGTAATTATGTCCTTAGTCGAATTTAAGTCTATTTTGGAAGGAGCCTCTGGCAGTCCTGATAAAGTTTGTACTGAGAACGACCAGCAGTGCTGCATTTGAATTTAAAAACCATATCCTCAATTGCCCATGGGTGGACTGTCTACACTGCATTTTCCCTGTGTGAATTTTTAATCCTTGGGTGGCTCATGCTGCCAGCCAACCTGTTTGTATGTGGATCTTCCCCTTAGGTATAAGTCATCTGCTTTTCTTAGTCTGTCAGGCTGCTATAACAAAATACTATGCCTTGGAGGGAGCGGTGGGGTGCTTTTAAATAACAGAAATTTATTTCTCACAGCTCTGGAGGCTGGAAGTCCAAGATGAAGGCGCCAGCAGATTTGGTGTCTGGTGAGGTGCCCGCTGCCTGGCTCACAGGTGGCAGTGGGGCGGGATCTCTCTGGAGACTCTTTTATAAGGAAAGGTACTTAATCCCATTCATGAGGGCTCCACCTTCATGATTTAAGCACCTTCCGATCGTCCCACCTCCTAACATCATCCCCTTGGGGGTTAGATTTCAATATATGGATTTGGGGTGGACGAACATTTAGACCATAGCACTACATAAGGAAAGCAGACTGATTTTTAGCTTAAGTACATTATAAAAAGTACATCTACCTACTGGGGGGAGTGAGGAAATAAACGTCCCAAATGCTATTGTAAAAGCAAAGGCCGTCGTGCCGTGAGGGCTGGTCTTATTCCTCTTGTGTTTGTGTTGTAGGGCTGGGGCAACAAATGACCACAGATGTAGGGGCTTAAAACAACCTATGTATATTACATATCTATTACATGATTCTGCCTACACAGCGGGCCACTGAACTTCCTTATAGCCTGTTTCTTTATCTGAATGATGGGGATAGTAAAAAGTTCTTGAAGGATCTCCTTGAGGATTAAATGAGATACATGGAGACAGATGTGGCACAGAGCTGTTCTTCCATGAATGCTGGTGGCCTTTTGTCAAGAGTCTGAAATCTTCCAACACTTTTTTTTGTGTTCCCAAAGTCTCTACATTGATTCTTTTAAAAATTACTTAAATGCTTCCTTCTCCCTCCCAAACCCCTTTGCTCTGTTCTTTGACACCCCCGCTGGCGGAGACCCTCCCGCCCCTTGCTGATAGAGACTGTTAATAGGTAATCAGAACGTTTGCAAGTAGAAGATTGAGGAGGGAAAAACCCTTCTTGTCCACAATAATCTGTTCTTATCTTTCCTCCCTACTTAAACCTTGACTAGAAAAAAAAATCCACAAAAGTGTGGGTGCTTCATTTGTTTTTTTTTAAATCAGCTTTTTAAAGGTATAGTTTTCAATTTTTATTTCTCTGCTTTCTAGATTTGCTTCTGATTTTCTTATATCCAGGACCTTGTCGAATCCTGGTCCAATCAAACCAACTGTCAATGACATTTGGGGAGATAATAGCAAAATATGAACATGGATGGGTCTTGGATGATCTTAAGAAGTTGTTAACTCTTATAGGCATGATAATAGTATTGTGGTTAAATAGGAAATATGCTTTTTTTTGGTACATACTGAAATACTTAGCTGTGAAATATCTTTAGACAAAAGAGATGAAGCAAATATGGTGAAATGATTTTTAAAATATTATATACAATGAATTAAAGGACCCAGATGGCCACAAATATGGTTTCTGAAGCCATTGGTTTTTTTTCTTAATACTGCACTGGAGAAATAACTTAGACCCCAGGAGTTTTACCGATCACATCCCACCCACTCCCCAAACTCTTCTCTGTTCACGCAACTCATGCTTTATCAAGCCCCCGAAGAAAATTGCCTCAGTGTTCCTGTTGGGTTCGCATGTTACCAGTGCTCTTTGGTGGAGCATATTTACATTTTAGAGAATGTTGCCATCTTGGTACATTTGCTTTGTCCCATATCATAGTCCGCTGTTCAACTTCTAAAGGACACATCCCGTTTCGAGGTGGAGAGCATTACTTATTAGGACAGAAAGCCCATATAATCCTACACGGTTCTAGCTGGTATGCATTTGCCACTTGATCTTCAGCTGTGTGGGTGCAGCAGGGGGCTGCTTTGTGGGAAGCTATGACCAGGGAAGCGTCCTCTCCTGCCCCATGACCCAGGCCTTGCAATGACACTGAGACACACAGCTGGAAATTGTATGACCCAGAAAATGGTCTTGTCTGTGTTCTCATATGAACCCTAGACCCCACCCCTCAGCTTGGGAGTTGAGATAGTGCCCCCAAATTACCCCAGCGGCTTGTCCATTATTCCAGGAACTGGACAGGGTGTGACACAGCATCATGGTATGTGCATGATGTCACCTCAGACAGTGCCAGACAACAGGCCCACTCAAGTCAGACATATGGCACTCTATAACAGAGGCTGGGTTCCACTGCGAAACAGCCATTCTCTTGTCCACTGTCCCCTGTGTCGATAGGTGAATGTGCTGTGCTCAAGCTTGCACAGGCCTGCAGAAGCTTCCTTATGCCTTCAGAGTCAGCAGCAGGCCATCTTCACAAGCAGTAGATTGTTCCAGACCCTCCATCCCACCATCTGCCCCGCATGCCGCCATCTCCTTCCCTAATGGTTCTAAAAAAACAGCTTAAAGTTCCCTGTGACATTATCTACTCAGGCAGGGCTTTTGGACAATTCCTGGGTGACCAGTTATGCTGAGAACGCAGGACCTGTGGGCGTTCATCAGAGAACATTTGCATGCAGAAATTTTTAACCAGCAAGGCTCTTAAAATTTTGAAGACAAAGATGTAGACATCTTATATATTAATCTGTATGCTTCCCTTGATGAATAACCAACCAGTCAACAACAGTGACCTTCTAAAGATATATTAATATATTTCTGAGTGATCCAGAAGTCTTGTAGGATCTGATCTGTAGTGACAGGCTGTGTAGAGCCCTGAGGATGGCCTTGGTTTTTTTGCTGTTGGCTTTCCTTTGATCTTTGATTGAGAAAGGATTGCCTCAGGTGCTATACCAACTTAACCTCATCTCTGTGACAAATGAATTATCATTAGTTCTCTTCTTTCCACATACCACATCACCCTGTCTCACTCACCATGGCTTTTGTTATTGTTCTTATGGAACTTTTCTTTGCTTTTATCCCTTTCACTTAATTTATTTTCATTTCATGGTAAAAAACATATAGCATAAAATTTACCGTCTATTTTAAAGCGTACAATTCAGTGGCATTTAGTAAACTCCCAATGTTGTGCAAACATCACCTCCGTATAGTTCTAGAGCATTTTCATCACCCTAAAAATAAACCCTATGTTCACTCCCTCTTTCCGCCTCTCTGGCAACCACTAAGCTGATTTCTATCCCTATGCATTTGCCTATTCTGAAAATTTCATATAAATGAAATCATACAACATGTGGCCTTTCGTGTCTGGCTTCTTTCACTGAGCATGTTTTCAATGTTCATGCTCATTGTAGCAGGTATCACTGCTTTATTCCTTTTTATGGCTGAATGGTATTCCAATATATGAATAGATTGTATTTTCTTCATTCATTGGTTGATGGACATTTGGGTTGTTCCCACCTTTTGGCTGTTGTGAAGAGCGCTGCCATGGATGTGTGTACAAGTTTTTGTTTGAAAATGTTTTTAAATCTTTTGCTATATACCTAGGAATGAAATGCTGGGTCATACAAGAATTCAACGATTAACTTATTAACTTCCTGGGACCTTTTGCCTATGCCGACCCTCTTCAGCCATATATGTCTATTCCTTTTCAAACCCAAAATTAGGACTTACCTCTACCATTTCTTTTCCCAATGGTTCCCTGCAGCTTCTGATGACTCGTGCACCCTTGGAAGTCTCATGAATGCTTCTGATTCAGCTCTGCCAACAAACTACCTGGTTTTTTGACTTTTCATATCTTCGTTTGTGTCTACCCTGTTTCTTTGGGCTTCAGGGATGTTTGTCCCTCTATCCGCACTAACCGTAGCCTCTCAAGGATGGAGCTGGATACTCGGTCTTCATGCTCAAAGGCTCTTGGGTACTATTTTTGCCTGTCTGTTGTTCAGCTATTCTAGTAACGACTGGAGATTCCAACTTAGGTTTGATTCTACTGCTCACGAAGCTCAAGTTTTCATCGAGATATAGGCATCTAGATTCTGCCATGTTTGAAAGATTAGAATGTCAGAGAATTAAAAAGTAGGCCAAAGAGGAAAAGGGGGTTCGAAGAGAGGGATTGTTGTGAACATAGTGTAGAAATTAAAAATTTCTGTATAATGATAATAGCATTAATGCAGCCTTCTTAACTTTGATCTCATTTAATCTTCACGACCACCGTGTGAGGTGGATCCTATCATTATCTCCACTTGAAAACAAGGAAACTGAGTCACAGAGAGATTTAGTCCCTGGCTCAAGGTCACATGCCTTTGATCCCTCTTCTCTTCAACCTCTCATGGTCCTTGAAGAGGGTATGACCACGATGGCATGTGTATTCATTTCCTAGGGTGACCGTAACAAAATACCACGAACAGGGTAGCTTACACAACAGAAATTTAGTTTCTTGCAGTTCCAGAGGCTAGATTCCAAAACCAAGGTGCCAGCAGGGGTGGTTCCTTCTGAACGCTTCAAGGGAGAACCCACTTTGTGCCTCTTTCCCATATTCTGGTGTTGCCCACAATCCTTGATATTCCTTGGCTTGTAGAAGCATCACTCCAGTTTCTGACCCTACCTTCACATTTTCCCCGTGTCTCTCCTCTGTGTCCAAATTTCTCTCTTATAAAGACACACCAGCCATTGGGTGAGTGTTCACCTTCATCTACTATGACCTCATCTTGACTTGATTTCATCTGCAAAAACCCTATTTCTAAATAAGGTCACATTCATAGGTACTGGAGGTTAGGACCTGAACATGTATTTTTGTTGAGACACAATTCAACAATGTGTAAGTTAGTTTTTTAACAATGTACAAGCTCTTGGCTGCTGCCACACCTTTGTCATTTTGAGGGTGGAACACTGTCATCACTTTTCTGTACTAGCACTGTAGGTATTACTGATGAGCCTCCAGCTTCAAAAGTGGCTCACCAGTTACGTATCCCCCAGCACCTTACAGATGTGTTGGGTATGCTCGTTGCTCAATGAATATTTGTCGAATCTAATTACCAAGAAATACGCCCAATGCGTTCATTTCCCCAAACATCCATTTTTTGTTAATTTTTCTCCTAAAGCTTAGAAAAGCTTTTTTTTTTAATGAAATTGTTCTGATTTATTCCTAGACAAGAGCTTCAATCTTTATTTGCATCTGTTTACAAACTGTTGAAACAAAGCTTTTGACTGCCTCATAATGTCTTTCTTAATTCCATTCTTTTTGGATAAAAATAGTATTAATATCTATTGTAAATCATTGGCAGCTCAATTTGAAATGTGTCTTTTTGCACAATATGTACTATTAAGTATTCTCCTGTGTTGTTGCTCGGTAAGAAAAGATGACAGACTGTTTTTTGTCATTTAAAAAAGCCCAGTCTTTTTAATGCTGTGTTTAATTTTTAGAAGACAAAGTACAGCCTAATGAAATGGGAATTTGCTATTTCGATGATGGAGAATGTGGAGAATGGGATACTTCAGATACATTCTAAAAGGAAATGCATTTTTAAATATAAATGATTGTTTTTTAATTATTCATTAGGCAAAATTGAGACACTTGAATGGCCTAGATCCCCCGAGCACATTTTCGTGGCACTTACATGGAATGAAGCAGCTGGACTATGATATAATCATAATCACAATCAGTATCATTGGAGGGCTTACTGTGTGTCAGACTTTGTTCTAATTGCTTATTGTGGGTTGACCCATTTCATCCCCAAACCATTTTCTGACGTACATACAGTCATCCCTCTTTTTTTTTACTGAAATTTACATAACATAAAATTAACCATCTTAAATTGAACAATTCACTGACATTTAGTACATTCACAATGTTATACAACCACCAACTCTATCTAGCTCCAAAATATTTTCGTCACTCCAAGAGGAAACCCTGTCTTCCCTTTTTCAAGAATCAAGAAGCAGAGGCATGAAGATGATAAGCCCCTTTCTTAAAGTTACCCAACTGGTAAGTGATGAAGCCCTTGTCTGAAGCTGAGCACCAACTCAAGGCCATGCTGTACCATTGTTGGAAGATCTTGAGCTTGAGTCCTGGCTCCACCTTGCTCCCTGCGCCCTGAGGATCAAAGCACTTAGCCTCTGTAAGGTCATGATCTTCATGTGAAAAAGAGGTACGATTCTTGCTGGTTGCTGTGACCTCAGGGCTAGTCAACATTTCTTGCACTGTCCCCACTAAGGCATCAGGACACACCTTTTCTTCCTCTGTCAAACTTCGAAACCCTACTTGAGAGCAAAAAGCACACCAGGTGGCAGTTCCCCTCTATGTTTTGATACGCCACCTGCGCATTTCTCTATGCGCTCATTTGAGAAGTTTCCAATCCCTTCATCAGGGCTGGAGCCAGGTGAAGCAGGAGAGGTGTCTAGGGTGCAAAATATTAAGAAGTATTTACTCTCGGGGCCCTGTAAACTCAGGGTCTGGGCTCTGTAGCCTCCCCTAGTCCCAGCCTTGTCCTGAACCTCCTCCAGGATCATGTTCAATTGTTACTGCTTCTCATTCCTTGCCTCCCTGTCTTCCCTCTGTTGATCTCTAGGATCCTCCTCCCTCCTGACTCTTCGTCCTCCTGTCTCTGATCATCGATCGCAGTCCTCTCTGAGGTTCCTCCCACTCTGCCCCTCTCCGTGTGCTTGCCTGTTTCTTCCCCTTGCTCTGCACATCCAGCTGAGTCTTTTCATTCACTCCATGTTTTGCCATCGGGGTGTTGATGACTCTCATACCTACATTTCTAGCCCTGTTCTGTCTTCCACCCTCAGACTCAGCGACCATATGTCCTGGTCGGACTCCAGAGTCTCAATTTATGCCTATTGTTTTGGAATCATTATTGGCAGTGCCTCCTGCCACTCTTAAAAGTGACATGTGGTCATGTATGGCAACTTTCCTCCACAATCCCTCTATTCTCATAGAGCGTGCCATCGGCACATGAAATTCGACAGATCAAAAGCAGATTCCTCATTGTCTTGCCTAAAGGCCACACCACCTCGGCTTTCTCCATCTTGATCTATTATAGCAATACTATTATATCAATATTATATCAAGGATGAAGGGTTATCACCACACCTGGACCCAGTGGCCTCCACCTCTGTTCCCTGACATTCACGCTCCCTCGGATATCAGGGGCTACTGGTCATTTAACACTATCCCAGTACTATCCAATAGAGCTTTCTGCCATGATGGAAATGTTCTATGTCTGTGCTGCCCAGTATGGTACCCACTAGCCACGTGTGCCTATTGAACACTTCGAATGGGGCTTATACAACTGAGGCATACAGGTCACCTGGGAAACTTATTTAAAAGACAGAATCTACTTCGGTAGGTCTGCGACAAGACCTGAAATTCTGTATTTCTAACAGGCTCCTGGGCGAAACTGATGCTGCTGGTCCGAGGACCACACTGGGAGGAGCAAGGCTCTAGTCTAACCCAATGATTCTCAGGCCCGGCTCAACATTAGCCTCCTTGGGAAGATTTGAACATCTGCCAGATGCCCAGGCCCCGCCCTAAACCAGTTAAATCAGGACCTCAGTTTCTAACTTGCACACTGGGATGTCTCTGTGTGGTGCCTACTCACCTTCACCTATTAGGGCCCCTGGACTACCTTCTCTCCCAAATCTCCTGAGTTTGGAACAGCTCTAACTTCTTTAAATAGATCTGGAAGCTGCCAAACAGACCTGGCCTCACAGTTGTAAAGAATTTCCCTTTTTACAAAGGACTGCTCTAGACCTTGTGACTTTTCTGACAAAATACATGCAGACCCTGTGACTTAGTTTATACTTTTCTTTGCACACATACATCCATTGTACAGTTTTAAAGAAGTAAAATGCAGAGAGCAGAGCTGCTTAATAGTCGGGTACCGGGTCCAGGGCATCAGATCTCCCCTGAAACAGCGTCAGGGGCTCAGTGTTCTGTGTTCACGCAGTCCTCAGTTCATACCTCATTAGAACGGTTCTTGTTGCTTTATGACTTTTCTGTCTCTGTGCTCTTCTTTCTTTTAGATTGAGAGCTCTTTCAAAGTAGGACCGCTGTCCTGTTTCTCTCTGCCTTTCCACCCAGGCCTCTGTCAAGATCTCCTGGGAACCTCACTCAGACCTACTGGTTCAGAATCTTGAGAGGCCAAGTCCAGGCATGTGGATTTAAAAGGCTTCACAGACCATCTAGATTTGTAGACAGGTATGAGCGTCACTGCCCTAGAGCCTACTGTGTTCTCTGGCATATGGCAAATGTTGAATAAATATCTTTTGAGCATATGGAAATAAGTTTTAAATTTTAGATGTCAGTGGAGAATCTTGACAGTCCCCAGCCTAGCCAAGGGATCAAGGTTAATATCACGAGTAATATATATCGACACCATTTGCCCCGCTGATACGATGCATTGCAAAGGACACAGTATCATGTCTCTGGTTCCCTTCCAGTTGTGCGTAACCTCAATCAGATCATGAGGAAACATCAGACAAATTCAAATTGAGGGACATTCTACAAAATCCATGACCAGCGCTCTTCAAAAGAGGCAAGGCCATGAAAAACGAAGACCGAGGAACTGTTACAGATCGAAGGAGACTAAGAAGATGTGACAACTAAATGCAGTGTGAGATCCTGGGTTTGGATCCTGGAATAGAGAAAGAACATTAGTGAAAACACTAACAAAATCCAAATAAGTTCTGTACTTTAGTTAATAACATTGTATTGAGGTTAACTTTTCAGTTTAATAAATGTTCTGTAGTTATGTAAGATGTTAATAGAAGGAGAAGCTGGGTGAAGGATATACAGAAACTCATGTTTTTGTGACACTTCTGAAAGTATAAAGTTATCTCACCACCCCCTCGCAAAGATTGGTGAAAAATAAATTATAAATAAAGGAATGGAAAATAATAGAAATGTCAATGAACAGGGTATTCTGGCAGGAGAGTAAAGAAGCCCAATGGGAGACAATTGGTTCAGCAAAGAACCTAAGGTGGATAACCACAGATTACAGATTGACGGCCCCACATTTTCATCCTGACTCCCTAATGTTTTTGAACAGCTTTATTGATAAATAATTCATATACCATTACAGTTCACCCATTAAAGTGTACAGTTCACTGTGTTTTAGAATATTGGTAGGATTGTGCAACCATCACCACAATCTAATTTTAAAACATTTTTATCTCACTAAAAAAACACCTATACCCATTAGCTGTCACTGAACGCTACCCCCTAAATCACTCCCCTAGCTCTAAGCAACCACTAATCTACTTTGTCTTTATAGTCATTTTTCATTCATATCCTATTGTGGACCCTTATTTTTAATGGAATCATGTGATCTTTGGGGTCTGGCTTTTCCCACTTAGCGTAATGTTTTTGAGGTTCAGCTATGTTTAGCATATATCAGTACTTCATTCCTTTTTATGGCCCAATAATATGCCATTGTGTGGATATGTACCACATTTAGTTTATCCATTCATCAGTTAATAGAGACATGCCTTTTGGACATTACTCTGATGGCTTTTGCTCAGAACCTAGGGTAGCATACTCCCCCAACCTCCCGCATTCTATGCATCTGCTGCTCTGGAAGATGGACTCTCGGGATAAAGTGCTTACACTATCTCCAAGCATCCCATGCAGTATTGTTTACTTATGTACACGATTAACCACTTTGGAATGTCTTTAAAATTAAGGCAAGAAATGACCCCGGACCCCAGAAAGCAGAAAAATGTGGATTATGTTATGTCCAAATCAATAATCTCCACTTCAGGGAGCCATGCAATGAATCACTTTATTGAATAAGTGTGAGAAAGGAAAGATATTAGTTGTCCAAGAATGCTATTGCCAAACTTTGTGGAAACAATCTTTTTTTTTGTGGAAACAGCATACATTTTATTCTGCGCCATGGAATTTCTCCTCATTTGACCCAAGGGGTAAAGGAAAACTCTTATGCAACCATCATATTTTTAAAGTTATTCTTTTAGATGTAGGCTGGTTAATAACCAACAATAGACAGTTTTATCTAAGAGAAGATGACTAAGATCCTGTATTTCACTTTTAGCGAGAGCTGATTTACATATCTAATTCATGCTCTATTAGCAAAAGTTATGAGAAATAGGAAACGCAAGAAAAACCCAAGACTGGTTTTGGATTAGATTAAAAAATCCTGTAGTTATATTCAGTTTTGAAGATTACTTTCAAAACTCAGGAACCGAGTAAACTGTGAACTTACTTTTTGCTGAGGTATTGACCTTTTATTTCTGGAATCTAGCAGTTGTCAGTTATTGCCTTCTAAAAGTTATTTTAATACAGAGCATTTCTTCCCATCGTTTAAATAACTTTCCAGGAGTACCTTCACACACACACGCACGTGCGCGCGCACACACGCACAATTTTAACATCAATGAAGACAGCTTTTCACTTGCTGGAAAATTCTTTGCCCAACTTGAATCTTCCTCAGTAATCCGATGTCATACCTAGATGTGAAATGAAGACATTTCACAGAATTGAAGAGTTCAGAATGAAGCGTAATTTCTCATCTTCCCACCAGCCCTTCCACCCAGTTCCTGGACTCCTTGTATTTATTCTTGAAGTGTCGCATTGAGAACTGAACACCAAACAACAGATACCCTCTTGGTTCCATGTTTTTGGTCATTCGGTATAAGCTCTCATGGGCCTTTTTGGATGAACGCATTATTGGGCTCAAGGTGATGTTTATATAAACTAAGCCCTTCAGCTCTTTTCTAAGCGTTGCTGGTGGGCCTTTCCCACCACCGCTTCCTGTCACCTCCATCTTGAAATCATGCATTTGGTTCCTAATACCTAAATTTAGGATATGATATTTGTCCTCATGACATTTAACCTTGTCAGCGTCTCCTCATTTTGTTAAGTTCCTTTTGGTATCTGATGATTTGGTCATCAAGTGGGTTGGCCTCCCTTCTTAGTTTCATATCACCTACAGACTTAATCAAGAAGGTGTCAGTAAGTTTGCCTGAGCTATTGATAAGCATGCTTCAGTCGGGGAAGGGCCTGCCTGGACCACACCAATGAATGGAGACTGCCTGGCAGCTTAATACTTTATCATCACTAGGCCTCAGTATCACTAAAGGTCATCTCTTCCACAGGACAGCTTGAAAGACCTTTATTGGTGCCTTGCCACATCCAGATAGTTTATGTCTGGAAAATTCCCTTGGCCTAACTATCTAATTACCTTCTCAGAAAAAAAAAAGCAAGAAAGGTTAATCTTCTTACATCTAATAACCACTGCATCCTCTCCTAAGTGCTCACAAGACATTCTTTAATAATCTATTCCAGACTCTCGACTAGGATGTCTGTCAAATTCAGCAGTCCATAGGTTTTGAGGCATATATCTTCCTTTTCTTTTACGAAAATTGCAAATGCATTTTCTCGACTCCATTGGTATTTTACAGGGGAGGATTTAGCTATTTTATCTTCCAGTTCTCTGAATACCTGGGGTGTAATTTGTCATCACTGTAATGCTTGAATTTTTTTAAAACATCTTCTAATCAATTTGGACCTCAGTTCTCTTTTCCTAGTATTTTTTCCTATTCTTTCCTGGCTGAAGGTCATTGTTCTTGTCCAAGAGTCAGAAGCAAAATGAAGTTGATGAGACAATCGGATTTTCTTTTGCCCGTTGGAATTACAACGCAAAAGAGCCCACGACCTCTTTGCTCTTTTTGATCATGATGTCATGAACTGCTTTACAGTTTACAAAGTGCTCTTGTGTGCGTTTGTTCTTGACAACTGCTCTGTAAGCCAGTGACTACCTGCACTTTAGAAATGAGGGAACAGAATTGGACTTACTTTTAGTGACATATAGCGTTAGGCGACTTTTCCAAGTCGTCATGAAGCCTGTTCGTAGCAGAACTGGGCACCTGGCCTTTCCACCACCCAGCCTTTGCTGAGTCTATCACACACATTTAAATACTCTGGAAGCCCATGTTTCTGACTTTATCCTTCAGAACTCTCGTTTGTCCTTTAACACATGCCCTTTCACTCTTTTATATACGCTGCATGGGAAGGGCAATTCTCATAAATCATTCAGCTTCCCTCTGTTTCCCTTTCACTTATTTTGGTGTTTGTTGATAAGCATGTTACCAGAATATCATTTCTGAGATTGTCTCAATTCTCCAAAGCTGTCACCCTTTAAAAACTCTGACCCCAGAGTCGAAATTGCCATTTTCTGAATCTTTGGAAAGCCCTAAAGCTGAACTATTCCCTTCATGCACCATGCGCCCTGGTGTAAGCCCCTTGCATCACCGGCCAATGTGAGGAGACACAGCCACTTGCTCCCAAGATTCCTTTTCCTTCAACTTCCTTCCCAACGGGATATCAGCATTTGGTCTAGTACAGCAGCCCCCTTGTCTGCTTTCTATAGGAGGGAATTGGCAGCAATATCAGGCAAGGAGACTCAGAATTCATCAGCTCTGCTTTCTTGCTGAATAAGACACTCCACAGATCTGCTTTGCTGATTTATTTTCATTACCGTGCGTGTCCTTGGAGAGATAGGCAGAAGGTTAAGGGTCAGCATCGATTTCTTTCAGATTTGTCAAGTCTCTTGCTGATTTTCCATGTTCTTTTGTACTATAGAGTGGAGATTCAAACAACAGATGACCTTTTAATAATATAACTTTCTCGATAGAACTTATGGCAACTTTTTCTCTTGCCTTCACCGCTTTCCAGAAATAAATGGGCCCACATCCTGCAGTCATTTGTTATCAATTCTGGTTGTAATAAAACGAGATACCATAAAGAATCGCTTTAGGAAAAATACTGATTTGGTTATCACATATGATACAGAATATGAAAACTGCAACATAAGTATTTCTTTCTGGTTTCTTTCATCATTTCACTGAAAACTTAAGAAAAGGGACAAAGATGGGCCAAAGGGAAATTATTTCTCTGTTGTTATGCCAAAGACTTCATCTCTTTCCTTTCAAAACGTCACACATCCTGGAGTTTTTAAAATCACTAGAATTATCACAAGGCAGCTCTTTCTCTGGGAAAAAAATGAGTGAGTTTCCCATTAGGAGATCATAGTTAAAATAATCCGTCGGCGCTGGGACCAAATGTAACTAGAAAACTGTGTTCAAAAGCTGCATTCATTCGAGAGAGAGAAAGAACAACCTTTCTTATAATGAGCCCTGGGAAGCGGCCAGCATGGAAAGAGGTCGTACAATTGACAGTTTGGCATCTGAATAACTACTACTAGCTTATTTTTGCTTGTGGTGCTATAGCCTTTGTGGTTTTTTTCTGGGGCTGAATCCCTGGTGTCTTCAAACAAAGTTTCCACTGAGTCTGACTGTCTTCTTTGAAACCACTCTGCATTGTGAAATTGGAATGTACCATTTTCATGGGAAATGGGAACAGTTACTATGGCATGAGTGAACAAAAGGGGGTGAATTTTTATTTCAAATGGTTGTAGCATGTGGATAGGACATTTGTTCTTACCCACGAATGAGATGTACTAAGGTTGTGTAAAATTATATCTTTTGCTGTTCATTTTTCAAAGATTGCCCAAAGGATGGTTTGATGAAATTATGTAATATGTCAAAATATGAAAGATCCTTATCATCCAAGCAGGACTGAGAAGGATAGGTTCCTGAAGATTTTACTTGCTGCCTGTCCAAGATGCAAAACATTGGCGGGGTTGGGGTGTGGAGGGTAGAGGAGAGGGGAGGTTGCTTTAAGTCTCTCTGGCTTTCCATGGTTAGGTTATGCCAATTTTTAAACTACATTTCCACAAACCAGGTCAGAAGTGAAAGAGACACCTCTTGGGTGGGGGCGGGGGTAAATTAATATACTTTTCTCATTGGCTATTTTCCCAAAGCTCTAAAATATACATTTATTTATTACTGTTGCTTCATATTATTTCCATTGTGCCTACTCGCCCTGTTACACTTATCACTTAATGTTATTAAAATGGGGTTTGAGATTTAAAGCAGAAACCATGGGATGATTTTTAAGAAATCACAGAAGCCAAGACTGCTGAGGCTTCTGCTGTCTTCATCAGAAGAAACACTCACTGACTCCAGTGGGTCCTGTGATGTGTGTAGTTAACTCTCAGAAGCTCGGGCATGTGACCTCAGCAAGAGAGAACGGCGGTGTTTTCCCCATTGTCTTTGCGTTCTTTACACCCGGATCTTAACCACTCTGTCCCCAGGAAGGTAAGGCCATGGCTGAGGGCAAACGAAAGTTTCATTTTGCCTTTTAAGCTTCCAAGGACGAAGATACACTTGATAAGTCTGAACTGTGGCATTTTTGCCTTGTCGGCTGGCTTGAGAACTTTTTTTTTTTTTTGACGATGACATTGGTTAACGAAATCCAGTACGTTTCAGGTGTACAATTCAACAGTAAGGCATATATATATTGCATTGTGTGTTCACCTCCCATAGTTAGATTTCTTTCTGTCACCACCTATTTGACCCCTTTTATCCCATCTACCTCCCCCCTCCCCCGCCCTCTGGTAACCACTGGTCTATAGTCCATGTCCATGAGTCTCTGTTTGTTTGTACTGTTCGTTTGTTGCTTTTAGGTTTATATCCCACATATAAGTGATGTTATGTGATTTTCCACTTTTACTGTCTGGCTTATTTTGCTCAGCATGACTATCTCAAAGTCCATCCATGTTGTCGCAAAGGGCGGTATTTCATCTCTTCTAATGGCTGAGTAATATTCCATTGTATATATGTACCACAGCTTCTTCAGCCAATCATCTATCGTAGGTGACTTGAGAACTTAATCCATGACTCTGCCATTCTCCCCACCACACATACCCCTAACCCTAAGATTTGACCCCACTGAGCGGTACTAAGCCAGACAAACCAAACTATTGGTTCTCACCACTTCTGGATCGTGGACCACTGAAGAATTTGTTAAAAACCTATAAACTCCTAAAAAGTGTCTATACAGTTGTATGCAGATTTTGCCTACAGTTTTGCAGGGATTCATAGCTTCCGTGTAGCCTATGCTGAGAGGTTTACTTTGACTACATATCCTTTATTTCTGTTTTGAGTTTTCTATTACCATCTGCATATATTATTTTTGTTCATTGAATCTGTCTAGGTTACTTTTTCAATTAAAAAATTAATTAGAAGACCGAGAGCCTAAAACAGGTTTTTCTTATTTGATTAAGTACAATATTGAGTCCTGAGAGTCGACTTGGAAGCACTGTTCATTATTGACTTTTTCCATACCGAAATATATCATCGTGATTGCCAAAACAGGGTTGAGAAGCAAAATAGTACTGGAAAAAAAGATCAGCAGTTAAATTTTTATATGAACTATTTGTAAGAAAGAATGGGAAAAAATTGTTATTTAAAAGCAGATGTAAATATGTCCAGGGCTTGACTGTGTCAACGATCTCATTCATATGGGGAAACTCTGATGGTTGCCACAGTGGCTATTTGATAGGATCAAAAGGCTAAGAATGGATGATTATCACGTCAGGAACAGAGACATTGGGATACCTCCCTGTATTCCTCCCACCAGAGTTTATTTTATCTGATAGTCGTTTTATTTAAAAAGAATCTTCTGGAATTGTAGTGAGTGTTTTGCCTTGGTTGGGCCTCCCATGGAAGCCATCTTTTATACTAAATCTTTCACTGTACCAGAGTGTTAAGATTCCTGTATATTTTAAATGACAACCATATTTTACTCCAACAAGGTTTATGTGACATTTTTGTGCTCTATTCTTAAAATCCATGAAACTGAAATAACTAAAGGGAGGAAAAAGAGGTCGATGATGAAGAAAAAACGCTAGGGAGGATTTTCTTGACTTTTAAAATTCCTCCGTTTATAAAAACCACCTGGCCAACTAATAGAGTTTTTCTTTCAATTCACTGTGAAACATTTATCTTAGAGCGTGTGTTAGCACCGAATGATGTTTCAGTTTTTGCTATGATGCGCTATCAGTTCCAAGGGGATAAAACATGGATTTCTTTTTTGATAGGAATGGAGGATGGGGAAGAAAAGAGAGGTGAGCCAAGAAAAAAAGGGCCTATGTAACTGACTGGCAAACACTGGTGAGGTGCATTGTTCATTTATTTCAGTAGCTGTACAGCCTCACTTTCAAACACTATTGAATACTCTGTGGGTGGTAGGATTGTGTGTGGGAAAGAGCATAGTTATAATAGCTAACATTTATTGAACGCTTACTATTCTAAGCACTTTATATGTATTAACTCATCTAATCCCTATGACAACCATATGGGATGACAGAGTCCAAATCCTGACTCTTCTACTTTTTAGCTGTGTAAACATGTGCAACTTCATTTTTTTTAGGTAAACTAAAGGTACCCATCCCTTGGGGTTGATGTTAGCATAAAGGAGATGATAGATATAATACATTTATAATTGTGCCTGATATATAAAAAACTCAGAGTTGTAAAAAATTAGCAATAAAAATAAAATCTGTTTGCACAAAGACTTACAAGCAAATATTCATAGCAGCATTATTCATAATAGCCCCAAACTAGTAATAACTCAAATGTCCTTGAACTGGTAAATGGAGGAAGAAAAAAAAACTGTGATGTATCCATATTATGGAATACTACTCGACAATGAAAAGATATATATACACACACAACAATATGGAAGGCTCTCAAACATTATGCAAAGTGAAAAAAAGACATGCAAATATACTCTATGATTTCATTTATATGACATCCTTAAAAAGCCAAACTATAGCAATAAAAAATAGGTCAGTGGTTTTCAGGGGTCAGATAAGGAGATCAGCTTCACAGAGATACTAGGAAACTTTGTAAAGTGGGGGATCCGTTCTGTGTCTCAAATGTGGTAAATACACAACTGCATATAATTACTAAATTTCATCAAACTGTACATTTAAAAATGGGTGAAGTTTAATGTATGTAAATTATGCTTCAGAACTAAAGAAAATATACTTGCTACAAATTGTAAGGCTATATGATGTTAGACTGTCTTTTATTTTAGAACAGGGGTGAATGGTTTTTACATAGATCTTGTTTTAGGAACTATTTAGATTATTTCAAAAGAGAATTAATGCAGAGGCTATTGAGCACTTGCCATATGCCTGTCTGTTTTGATAGATATGAAGGATAATGCGAAAGGGACCTGTACTAGTCTTTATACTTATGGAAATCGTAGGGAGGTTATAACAGTTCATGTACACTAAACCGGCAATATCTTGAGCAGATAGAATTCAAGGCGTGTGGTACAGACAAGTATTGGGGCAGGTCAGCAAGAAGCGAGAAAATTTAGTGATAGGAGTAGCTAGGGAAGGCCCCTGGCAGAGATAACACTTGGAAGGGTTGCATAGACTGTCCTGGAAATAATTTGAGCAATGGTTTCGAGGTCACAATTTATACCTGAAACTGGCCAGGCTGGAGCATGTTGGGAAGACTCGGATTGTGTAGTACTCCGAGTTTTGTCAGTTTCACAGAAACGATCACAGAGGGTTCCTGATTGTCCAGTGGTATGCTGGAGCCGGTACACACTGGTTCTCGCTCTCATTATAAGTGTCTCCTCCCAATTCCAAGTTCAGTGACATAGGATTGGTAGCTCAAGACTGGCCATGGTAGGAGTATTTACACCCTGGAAAGGACAAATGCTACAGATCTGGGTCCTTCCACCCCATCCCTACCCCTCTAGAGGGCCAGTTGTTAACCATTGACCAGCATACCATTGATTGTAATCCTAAATAATTATGAACTTAGGGGAGCAAACAGAATGGTCTAGAGGTGGCTGGGGAGGTGTTGAGAGAGAAGGAATTACTCTTAAGGGGGGACAAAAAGGCACAAATAGTTACTGCTGAAAGAGGAGTAGGATGTTTTTTGTATCATTTCCAAGAGAACTGAAACAGCGTGCCTTATCACAGGCACAGAAGTCATAAACAACTCATGTAAAACGGGGTGTTTTCAGACCTTCAATAAGGCTCCCTCTTGCCTCAACTTCTTTGAGATGTATGCAGCCCTTGAATTGTCAATACATACAGTGCCAAATCGGGTGTTCCCTTCTCTGTGCCTCCTGGCATTCTTTAGGTTCCTGTCACATGGAAGGCAGTCATAGTGGTGGAATGAATGAAATAACGAACTAATCCTTATCACAGTATAATAGCCAGTACTGTGTGCTTACAAACAAAAGCTTGCTTACTTGTTTGTCTCCCCAATAGTATGAACTCCAGAAGAGCCAGGAATTTTGTATCTTTGTGTATCCTAGCACCTAGCGCCGCACAGTAGATGCTCGAGTAATGCTTATTGAAATAATTTAGGCAATTTCAGTTTTAGATTACACGCGGTTAGCAAAAGATCAGTTAGCATCTGTTCAATAAAACGAACTCACGCCTTTCTTAGAACATTAAAAAGAGGCAGCATTGCACGTGTAGAACATGGGCTCAGATCCTGGTATGTATCGGTGGTGGGCGCTAGTCGGCCCGCATCTCTATGTCTTTCCACACTATGGAAATTGAAGCCATTTACTATCTTCCATGTCTAAGATGCTATGATTCTAAGAGACTTTGTGGGTTTAAAATCACAGGTCCTTTAACCCATTTCCAATTTTTCCCGAGAATACTTGCTGGCGGCACTGGCGGCTGCAGCATTTACTCTGAGATAACTTGTGGATCACAGCCCTAACCTTACTCCCAAAGTCTGCCACGAAATAATCTCACTTTTAATATTATTGTCACATCGCTCTAGTATATTGATAGTCTTTGGAAACAAATGACATCATTCTATTGATAGCTTCCTGTTTTTAGTACTGGTATTTGCATTTACAAAACATAGTAATTCTCGATTGCCGAAAATATCAAATCCCAGAAAACGTAGCATCCCCATACATGATGTTAACATCGTTCTTGAACAGTCGTTAGCTGAAGATGCATTTGATGATTGATTTATGTATAAATTTCTGTTACATTAGGATTAGAGACAGGTTCTGTTTAGAAATAACTCCAAGAACAGTTTTTATATTTTATTTTCACATTGAAAAGCAGTCAGATTGGCTTCAGCCTCAAAGAATGTATTTACGTAAAATTAAAATAATGCTGGCAGCTAGCTATACCTTTTTTTCTAAATGGGAAATGAGTTAACTATTGGTGCATGCTGAGGTGCAAAGTCATATACTGCATAGAAATTTTCTATATTTCTATTTTATTTCTTTGATTCTACTACCTCTATAAGTGATAATTGATCAGCGATACTGACTAATAATTAATTGGCTGCATTCCATCCTATTTCTCTTCCTCGTCTGTGGTAGGCTGAGTACTGTTCACTCCCGCCCCCACATCCAGGTCATGATCCTCAGAACCAGTGACTGTGGTACCTCATATGACAAAAGAGAATTTTCAGACATAATTATGGATCTTGAGATGGTGAGATTACCCAGGTGGGCCCAGTAAATTCACAATGGACTCTGTAAGAGGGAGGCAGGAGGGTCAGATGTGAGGATAGAGGCCGAGATGAGAGGAATAGATTTAAAGATGCTACGTTATTGGTCTTGAAGATGAAGGAACAGGCCACAACCCACAGAATACAGGTGGCCACTGGAAGCTGAAAAAGTCGAAGAAATTCTCCACTAGAGCCTTCAGAAAGAAGCAGCCCTTCTTACACCTTGACTTTAGCCCAGTAAAACCAATTCTGGACTTCCGGCCTCCAGAACTGTAAGAGAATAATGCTGTTTTGCTGTAAGCCGTTCAGCCTGTGGTCGTTTGTTACAGCAGCGATAAAAACTAGTAAGCCATCTCTTCTCAAAAGATTTATTTTAAATTTAGCATCCTTCGTGGTCCAGACTTCAGTCAACATAGGATCGTCTGGGTATCGTGTGACAATGCAGAGTCTGATCCAGGGGTCTGGGGTGGAGCGAGGACGTTTGCAGTTGTACTGGGGTCCCGAGTGCTGCCACCCCGCCGCTGGTTTCAGCCCACACTTTGGAGACGGTGCTCATCGTCTGGGCTTCTCTCCTTAATCACCTTCAGTCAACATAACTAAAATATTATATCCCGTCGGGGCTCCTTAGTTTCTAGAGGCACATAGAGAATTAGAAAATGGTTCTGAGGCACACCACAAAGCCTTGGAGTCAAGCCAACATGGGAAGAAGAGCTGCGGTTATTCAACCCGAGGAGAAGAAAGCTGAGGGAGGACTTAACACTGATATGTAAGAAATGGGAGATTTAATACGTGGGAAAAAGTGACTAACTACCCCTCCCCTTCACTGAGCCGACTCCAGGATAAAATAGCAGCCAAAAGAATTTGGGTTTAGGAACGAGGACTGGCAGGGAATGTTGTGATTCTTGTTGACATGTAGACTTTTGCAGCTGCTAAAGGTCCTAGGAGCCATCTAGCCCCACCCCCTCATATGCAGATGATGAAACAGGCCGAGCGTGACCTTTGTAAAGTCGCAAGCAAATGACAGAGCATGGGGCTTCACACATTCACTGCACTACCTCAGTGGAGGATGCGCAGTAGGTTTAAAGATTGGCAGTTGCTCATGTTTTTGAAGTGATTGAAAATTGAGACAGTCTCAGGGAGCCTTCTAGGGGGATGGAAGTATTCTATATCTTGCTCTTGGGTTTAGTTACATGGGTGTGTGTGTGTGTGTGTGTGTGTGTGTGTGTGTGTGTGTGTGTGTGTGTGTGTGTGTGTGTGTGTGTGTGTGTGTGTGTGTGTGTGTGTGTGTGTGTGTGTGTGTGTGTGTGTGTGTGTGTGTGTGCGTGCGTGTGTGCGTGTGTGTGTGTGTGAAATTCATCAAGTTGATCACTCAGGGTTTGTGTACTTGACTATGCCTATTCATCAATTTAAAAAAAATTTGCCAGCATTTTGAAAATGAACATACCGAACTCTTCATAATAGCCCCAAACTGGCAACAATCCAAATGTCCTTCAAGTAGACTGGACAAATAAACTGCGGCATGTTCATACAGTGGATTTCTCTACAGCAGTGAGAGTGTATAAACCACCGTAATGTACATACAGCAACATAGATGAATCTCATAAGCAAGTTGTTGAATGAAGGAAGCCAGACACGAAAAAGAACATTCCATATGATTCCATTTATATAGAAGCCAAAACTGAGCAAATGTATTTGTGGTGTTAAAAGTCAGGGTAGTTGCCAGTTTTGAAGGGGGAGTTAGGGGCACAAAAGGAAGGGGGCCTTGGATACTAGTGATATTTTTTAAAATCAGGGATCTGGTTACACGTGTATATCCATTTTGTGAAAGTGAAGTGAGGTGGACACTTCTCATTGTGCATTTTATTTATATATATTATATTTCAACTAAAAATTGAATTTAAATGGGACTATGAGAAGGTTTAGAGAGGAACCTCTCAAAAGCCTTTCTCCTATTCAACTTTGAAGAATTTAATTTTGATTTTTTTTTTAAAGGTGCACAAGTAGGTTACATTAGAAAACGCGCGTGCACTCATAGAATCATTAGAAAATACATGCTACGGAGATAAATCTCCTCTTAAGAAACTTGTATGTTTAAATCTCAGTTGTAAACCAAAAGATACTTATTCTATAGTCAGCTTTCTCACTGAGCTAGTACAATCTTTCTTTCATGAAAATCTATGAAGGCAGCACCAGCCCTCAGTGCCTTTTTGGCTCTTTGTGGTTCTGTATAGAATGAAAGAATGGGGACATTTTTAAAAAGGAGCAGCTCAAAATAAATAGTAATTTTGTTAGGAGATACTTTTGTCATGCCAAGCACATTCTCCTGCAGCAGCGCCTGCAATGCTGTGGTTGGGTTCTAGTGTGAAGTGGTTCAAGGCAAGCAGCCAACCAATCAGAACTCGTCCCCCTGAGTCAGCATTCGCCAGAAGCCACATGCACTTCCTGCCACTGGCCATCTAGTTTCAAACTAGCTGGGTAGCTTACCTGAAATGATTTTATCCTATGAGATTGTGCAGAAAGGAGTTGACATAGCTGCTCTCTTTAACAAGGCCTGCCTGCAAGGTTGGTCCTTGGCTGGCGTCAGGGAACTTGACTGGTAAATGGTTCCCTTCACGGATATGAAACTTGCCCTGACCGATTAGGTTGGTTCAGGTGCCTAAACTGTACACACAATATGGTTTATGCCGAACACTTGCTTTCCTTTCTGGAGTCTGGAATTTTGATATGTCTAGGCAGAGCATGCCTACATGACCAGCATGAGTCTTTCTAATGGTTCCCCTGGGCAGAAACATCTCATGTGTGTTGTTGCGTTTTAGTTGCTGAGGGCTGAGTGTGCCCTGTGTGATCATTCATGGGAAGGAGAGACCGTAAAGAAGACTGCATGTGGATTTCTCCAGACTCCACATGTGTCTCCCCCTTATGCTGTGTGCGTTCATGCTTTAACTATGTGTTGACCTGTGGGGTACAAATGAGATAGTAAATAAAGGCCGGAGGAGTGAGAATTCTCAATATATAGTTCCTTGTATTGGTTTGCTTCTTTGATCGTGTCACTGTATTACATATTAAATTTTTTTAAATAAAAATTTAGAAGGGCTGAGGAAGCAGTATAGGTGAGGTGTATCGAAATCGTATTTTTATAAATGAAAGTAAGAAAATTTTTACATTCTTTGAACTTATTTTTCTCTTTGCTTGCATTAACTGTGGCCCATGAGTCAGCCACCTGATTTTGTAAAGAAAAAATTTTGGAATACAGACACGCCCATTCTTCTACATACTATCTATGGCTGCTACAATCACAGAGTTGAGTTGGCGGAACTGGGACCCTATGATGGACAAAACTTAAAATATTTACTGAAATATTTATGTGGCCCTGTACAGAAAAAGTTTGGTGACCCTATACCCATAGTGTTGATTAATTATGGCTTATATCATAATTAACTTATTTTCTTTTTATCAAGGAAATACTATATTTATACAAAAAGCATTAGATGCCAAGATACAAAATGTGATAACTACTCTGTAGATGCATATTAGATTCATTTTCCAATAGTATGGCTCACTTCTGAGCAGCGGTTGTCAATTTTGAAGGTTCTAGCCATCACCTTGACATATGTTTTCGTGGGGCTTCCTTTTAATAGTCTAAGTAATGTATCTGTAGCAGATGCTGCAGGCCCCTGCCCATGTCCCCTCCCCTTACTTCTTTGGTGAACCCTGGTCTGAATTCCAAGATTTAGCACCTGCATTTCTTCACCCAAGGGCTTTGGCCATCAGAGACTGCCTTGCTCATCTGTTGGCAGGCCAGAAGTTCCAGAGAATTAACATCCTCCAGGAGAGGCCATCAATCAATGGCTGATGGCAGCACGTGTTCTACACTGTCTCTGAGAATTCTCCAGCGGGACTAAGACCCAGTCACCCAGTGATAACTTGCTTGTTAACTTCCCTTTAATGGCTATATTCTCTTCCCTTCTCTAACTTCCCATTCCCCTACCCCTATTTCCTGGGATCAATTTCCAAATGAACTACTTGCAACCAAGCCCTGTTTCAGGCTTAGCTCCTGGAGGAAATCAAACTAAGATGGGATCCTCACAAACCATCTCTTTCGTTGTTATCTTTAGGCTCACATGAGAAATATTTCGAATGCCCTTACTCTTTCTACATTTCATTGATGAATATGATACACCACAGAATTTTCCATGTACTTAGTTACCTTCCTAAAAAATGAATTATTCTATAGACCAAAATACATTAGGTAGTGTAAAGAGAATTCTCTTCACATTCTCATTGAACATATCATAGATTTGGTCCATGATAACTCTAAAAGTGGTTTTCATTTCTTTATCAGAGTTGATGCCCTAAAGGCAGGATGCATTTTAATTTGATTTGGTCATTCATTTGTAATAGGCAAGGCAAATGGCAATCATTTCAAAGAGGCCATGTTCTAATAACCTTTGAACAAATCTGCATGGCGTTTGGTACGTGCTATGTAGGCTATGTGATTGTTTAGGGTCAGTGGTTGGTGCAGGGCGGGGCGGGGGGGAGAGGAGGGGAATTCTCCTCTACAAAGACACAAAATAAAATCTTAAGAAGCAAAGTAATGAGTAATCTCTTTTCTAAAAATATATATGCCTCTGAGATAAGGAAAGGTATATCTTCCTGGCAATGATACCCTGGTTAGATGTTGTCTTTAAAGGTTCATGTGATTAAAAATAGTGGAAAGTGGACTTTGCTAAAGGAGACCAAGGTCTGCAATGTGCAGGATGTGATCATTTTCCCTCCATTTCAACTGTTTTTGTTGCATGTCAGAGATGACTTCATCTATCCTTCTAGAACAAAACATGTTATTCTGAGACATCTAGCGATTAGCAAAAACTTCGTGTACAACAGTAAGCAAGTCATATTTTAAATAATCATGACTTTAATAATCATACATGATAATGATGGCAGCTACTGTTCATTAAGGATCTACTATGTCCTTGGCAGTCTATAAGGTGCTTCATGTGTATTAGCTCTATTTAACCCTCTCATCAATCTTAAGGGGTTATTGTCATCCTCACTTTACAGGTAAGGAAATCGAAGCATAGAAAATTTAAGTTTTTGTCCAAGGTCACCCAGCTGGTAAGTGGCAGAGCTGAAATTAGAACCCAGCTCTTACTCAAAATCTATATCCTGTTCCCTGTACTTCAAAGACTTGGGATAGAAATTAATTATTGGGTAGAACTCTCCTCAAATGAACTTCTAAGTTTTTTCCAATAAGTGAGCTTAATATAACTTTAATTGATTCATAAAATGGATCACCACAAATATTTTAAATAATAATAGTAATAAAACAACACTTTGATTCTTTGCATGCTTTGCATGTCGTAAAGGCTACACATAACTTCATTCATGTTTCCCACTGACTTTGTGAAAGATATTTAGTGTTCTCATTTGTTTTCCCCAAGGAAGCTGGATGTTGAAGAGCCGAAGTATATTGCCCAAGCTCACATGAGTGGTTCAGCCAATATCCTGAACCCTGCTCTGTCCACTGCATTACATAGGCTTAAGACTTGAATTAATAAACGAACAGACCTTTAATTAGGAAGACAAATGTATTCTTCAAAGTAGTCCTATATTTTTATTTTCTGCTATATATATAGCAGATGTTGCTTTTGACTGGTGGATTCTGTCTTCTGCTCCCTTTCTGCTATCAATTATGGTGGTTATTTTCTAACAAATTGATTTTTTAACTCTACTAATGTGTTGATGACTTTAGCAACTCCTGTGTGAAGGTAATTGCTAGTTTTATTGTCTGAATATTATGATAACTGTTAATATACTCCAGAATAATCAATGATATTCATCCTGGGGCTGATTATGTCCAATTGTTTCGCCATTCATTTGTTTGTGAGTATTTATGGCGCCCCCATGTACACATTCGACCTCCAGGCAATGACAGTTATACACAAAACAATCAACCGATAATGTAAGGCAGTGTGCAATTATGTCAAAATGAATGGGACAGAGTGTTGGTGCCATTAGAGTTTACAGAGTGCTAAAGTGGGTAAGAAAAGACATTATGGAAATCTCAACAGTTCTGTCTTCTCAGCTTCTTTTGAATCAGCCCACCTTTCTCTAATTTCATTTCTACCTGGTCCAGGTGGTCATCATCTCTGACTTGACTATACTTGCTTCCTGCCTATTTCTCCAACACCTATTTCTTTAAACAATTGTATTAAGGTATAATTTATGTACCATAAAGTTCATCATTTTTAAAGACAAATGATTTTAGTAAATTTACCAAATTGTTATGGCCATCACCACAATCTAATTTTAGAACATTACCATCACCCAATAAGATCCCTTGAGCTTATTTACAGTTAATCGCTGTTCCTATCCTCAGTCCCAGGCTCCCTGGGGAACCACTAATCATCTTATATAAATGGACTAATATAATATGTATTCTTTTATGTCTGGCTTTTTTCATTGAGCATAATGTTTTTGAGGTTCACACACGTTGTAGCATGTATTGATACTTTGGTTTTATTGCCAAATAGTATTCCACTGTATGGATGGACCACATTTTGTTTATCCATTAACCGGTTGTTGGACACTTGGGTTGTTTGCACTTTTTGGCTATTACGACTAATGCTGCTATTAACTTTCATGTATAAGTTCTTATGTGGACATATGTTTTCATTTCTCTTGAGTATATACCTAGAAGCTCAATTGTCATGCGGTGACTCTATGTTTAACTTTTTGAGAAACTTACATGTTTCCCAAAGTGGCCGCACCATTTTACATTCCTGCCAGCAGGCAAAGTATGAGTGTTCCAGTTTCTCCATAGCCTCACCAACATTTGTTATTATCTTTTTGACTATGGCCATCGTAGTTTGTGTGAAGTGGCATCTCATTCTCATATCCAGTTTTGCCAGCAAAGAACATTTGTGATGTGGGACAATTGTCTGAGTAAACCAGAAACGTGTTTGAAGTTCTTAGTTCAGTTTTTGGCAGCTCCCTTAATATCTTTAGAATGGCCACTGAATATTCATGTAGTTCCAGCTTAGACATTAGAAAAAAAAATGTGTTTATTCTGCACGTCATCTTCTATATCTTGAAACAAATATAATAAAAAAATTAAGTTTCAAAAATCAAATTAATATTTAAATCACAGTATTTGTAAAATTGTTTGAAAAAGAGCCTGTTATTCACTTAGTGTAAAAGCTGAATTTGGAGGGCCCTTTTGGCTTTATTATAAAGTCCAATATTGGAATTACTCATTTGGTGTAATATATAGGAACCATTTTCTAATGCGCCAGCATTAATCCACTTAAAGCTGAGTGGCTAACAGATTAGCAAACACTTCCATTTACTATAAAGAAATGGATATTGTGAGGGCCTCAGTGATGATGAGGAGGCTGACTGGAATCATAATTCATGCGTTCAAACTATGTGAAAATACAGGCGGAATTAATGTTGCATTAGAGTTTAGATGGGGTTTTTATGCAGTATATTTAGAAGTAATATACCGAAATCCATAATGAATATGAATCCTTATTTGTTTAAGTAGACTTTGAGAGAGAAGTTCATTGGTAAATATTAAAAGTTGGTCTCTGGATATTTAATTATATCAAAAATAGTTTGGATTTCTTAAATTACTTTATTGTTCTCTTAACTGATTTTCTGCCAAATTCTTATGTTTAATACTGAGAACTGTGGCAGCAACTCATACGTAAGGATGTTTGTAGATGTATGAGAGTATTTTTCTTTATCTCAAGTAATTTTATAAGGTCTCATCTTTATATCATTACTGATTTGAGGATTTTGGATTTATAGTACCATGTTTATATATTTAACATGTGGACACATGACAAATGCTGGGGGAAGGGCTCAATACAAATAGACATATTGACGGAACAACCAAGTCACCTGCTTGTCTTTGTCCATTAGTACTAGTGTCACTGGTGTAGTTCAAAGGAAGCGCTCACCCTTATCGTACATACATCTGATGAGGCCAACAAGTGAGCAATTGTTGTGCAAGTCGGTGATCCACCCCAGTATTGATATTTGGCTAAAAAGTATAAGTCAGTACTAGGAAGCATGATTAGTCAAAGAAGAAAAAGTTAGTAAAAAATAAATAAATAGGTGGATAGGGAGAGGGCCGAAGTCCATATTTGCTCTGGTTGGTGAGAGTAGGTTTACACTTCACTATATGGAACAAGAAAACAGAAATATGAGCCTGGAATGTGTGTAAGGCAGACTTTCCATGAGAAGTGGATTTTGTAAGAGTCTTGTTTTTTTTGTTTGTTTGTTTGTTTTTTGTTTTGTTTTGTTTTGTTTAAGGAGAGAACATGCATAGTAGTGCCCAGGGACACATCAGAATTAGACAAAGTTCTGGGGCTGACTGAAAGAGGAGATTGATAGATGCATGGAAATTTAGAATTCCATAGAAGAAATGCAACTATGGAAAAGGAAAGTACTCAGGTGTAAAACCCAGAGGTTTAGATGTTACAGCGAGGCAGCCAAATGGCAGAAGAAGGGAAAGATGGAAAATGAGAAAGGAAGAAAGGAATGGAGAGTGGAGAGCAGGGTTTTTGGCATTCTTTTCTGTGGAATAGGATTCCCCACTCATTCTCTCTGAGACAAAGAACCTAGCACTTTGGACACAGTGCTCCTTCTGGCTTAGGAAGAATCCTTAGAAGACACAACCTCCTGTGTGGAGAAGGGGAAGTTTCAGATAAAATGCATGATATGAGGGCCATTGACTTGGAAGTTGCACCGGGTTCTGTGTAGGCATATATCACTACAGAACATGCAGCTGAAAATTCAACACCTGCTAATACAAAGTTTCCTTGCAAAGATGCTGACTCTCCTCAGTCTTGAGAAGCTAAACCATCCCCCAGAGGTGGTAGAATGCTAAAGATTTAAACAAAACCCTAAAAAGTGATTTATAAATATGTAACTAGTGGTAAGCTGAAAGCTAAATAACTTTTAGTTGAATATAAATACAAATATATATATTAGAAGAGAGCAAGTTTTTACTCTCAACTTATACTCTTGCAAAGAAAAATAAAATCTGTCTTCCATATATATATATAAGAAGGCTTTTGTTTTTGGAATAAGTTGTTGGAATATGTTGGATAGAAGGCCATTTCATACAAATGAACAAAATTTCTGTGGGGTGGAAAATGGCAGTGTATCCTACATAAATACTGAAAGAGCTGGAAGGCTTTCAGGTACTTTAATTTCCACCATAGAAAAGAAAACATTCTGGCAAATGTTAGACGATAATCAAATAAGTGAGGCAAGATATATCCCAGCTTTCTTGCTCTTACTTCATATTAAAGACAATGAATCGTCTCTTGTTTTCTTATTTTTGTTCAGAGTATAGTCAGTGGTAAAGAATGGTTCAAGAACTTCAGAAAGCTCGGACACTAGGAAATACTTTGGTAGATTCTGAGGGGGAATCACCTGTAGCTGTAGACAACTGAAAAGTGCTGCAGACCACACCATGAAACATTTTGTCTTACCTAAGTTTGGAGATCCTTCTAGATCCCAGCATTGACCCGGAGAATGACATTCTCTCGTTCCTTGGGCTCCAGGTCTCTTTTGTGTCCAAAGCTTGGCAATCATTCTTGTATCCAGCTGGAACAATAATTTCGATGCTGTTTGTTCAAATAATTCTGAACGTACTAAGTTGATGAACTTGTTAAATAGGATCTTTGACTTCTGTAGGCTGTGAATGTGATAAAAATACCTTTTAACTATCATGAGATTAAGGTTCTAAAAGTTTTTGCTATCTAATGAGTATCAATCAGGTGTGAAATTAAGTTTTTCCAGTCACTTCTAATATAACCAAAATTTACATTAAAATAGAATTTTATCGAAATGGAATTTGAGAACCCAAAATAGCCCAAAATACCAAGCCGCAGTAATCAAGGCAGTGTGCTACTGGCAGAAGAACAGACATATAGATTGATAGGATAGAATTGAGAGTCCAGAAATAACCCTTACATTTGTGATCGATTGACTTTCAACAAGGGTACTGCTACAGACTGAATGTTTGTGGCCACACCCCCAAATTCATATGCTGAAACATAATCCCCATTATGATGGTATTTGGAGGTGTGGTCTTTGGAAGGTGATTAGGTCATGAGGGTGGAGCCCTCATGAATGAGATCGGTGCCCTTATAAAAGAGGCCCCAGAGAGCTCCTTTGCCCCTTTGGCCATGTGAGGACACAGGGAGAAGTTGGCTGTTTAAGAACTGAGAGTGGAATCTCACCAGACACGGAATCTGCTAGTGCCTTGATGTTAGATTTCCCACCCTCCAGAACTGTGAGAAATAAATGTTTGTTGCTTAAGCCACCCAGGCTATGGTAGTTTGTTATAGCGGCCCGAATAGACTAAAATAGGTACCAAGATAATTAAATGGGGAAAGGATACTCATTTCAATAAATAGTACTAAGACAAGTGGATATCCACATGCAAAAAAATGAAGTTGAATCCCGACCTCACACTACTCACAAAAATTAATTCAAAATGGATCATAAACCTAAATGTAAAAGCTAAAACTATAAAACTGTTAGAAGAGCACATGGGTATTAAATCTCCATGACTTTGGGTTAGACAATGGTTTCTTAGATGCAAAGTCCAAAGTACAAGCAACAAAAGGAAAAAAAAAAACAGATAAATTGGGCTTTATCAAAATTAAAAACTTTTATATTGCAACCAACACCATCAAGAAAGTGAAAAGTCAACTGACAGAATGGAAGACAATATTTGAAAATCATATATCTAAGGGACTTGTGTCCAGAAAATATTTTAATAAAATCTTACGACTCAATAATAGAAAGACAGCATAAAATAAAAATAGACGAAGGATTTAATAGGCATTTATCTAAAGAAGATACAAAAATGAACAGTAAGCACATGAAAAGATGTTCAGACATCATTAGTCATTGAGGAAATACAAATCAAAATCACAGTGAAATAGTACTTCACACCACTAGAATGGCTAGAAGCAAAAACACAGGCAGTAGCAACATGAAAAACAATATGGGAAAGAATGAAACCCTCACACGTTGCAGGTGGAAATGGAAAATGGTGCAACTGCTTTGGAAAACAGTCTGGCAGCTCCTCAAAAGGTTAACCATAGTTACCATATGACCCAGCAATTCCACTTTTAGGTGTAGACCCAAGAGAAATGAAAACTTACGTCCACACTAAAATTGGTACATGAACGTTCATAGCAGCATTATTCATAATAGCCCAAAAGTAGAAAGGACCCAAGTGTCTATAAGCTGATGAATGAGTAAACAAAATGTGATGTATCATACCGTAGAATATTATTCATCAATTAAAAAAAAGGACATACTGACACACGCTACAACACAGATGATCCCTGAAAACACTATGCTGAGTGAAAGAAACCAGTTACAAAGGACCACATATCATATGTCCAGAAAAGGCAAATTTATAGACAAAGAAAGTAGATTAGTGGCTGCTTAGAACCAGAGTTGGGGTGTGGGGTAGGGCGAGAAGGAATGGGGATTGACTGCTAATGGGATCAGAATTTCTTTTGGGGCGAGACCAAATTGTTTCAAATTAGGTCATGGCAATGGTTGCAATCATAGGATTTAAACAACTGGGAAGGGAGGAATAGACTAAAATAATTGAATTGTACATATTAAGTGGGTAAATTATATGGTATCTTAATAAAGCTGTTTTATTATTTTTTTTAAAGGGGGATTTTGGCTTAATTATACATTATAATCAGTGAAGGAAATACATTGATTAAATGTTAATAATACATTATTTTATGTTCTGTCCATTGCCTCACATTTTAATTAGGAAAATACACTGCCATTGTGTGCCTAACTAAGGTTGATGGGTTTGGGTTGGGCTTTTTGACCATAGAAATTGTTGTTCTTTAATTGGGTCAATAAAACAATTACTGTTGGCAGATGGATGTACCTCCTGTTCAACATCGAGGTCATTTCGAGCCCCTGGGCTTCACAAACTGTAGGTGGAAAATTAAAACCGTTAGTGTTTCTACATATCGAGCCCTACCAATGTAATATATTAAATATGTAAATTTACACTTTAAAATATTCTTTGCCAAATAGTTTCTTTCTAGTAATGAAGTGCTATTTACTTACCAATTTCTTAAAAAGAGATCGTACTGTGTGGTTCATTTTTATTTAAGATAGAAAAATCATACTCTTTAAAAGCCACAGGATATAAGCATTGCAAATAGTCTGATGATTATTATTTGAAAAATCAGCGAGTTCTCATTAAACGTGACCACATTTTTCTAAACCTGGGCTAGGTGTTTTGGCATGGCACCAGAAAAGTAACATATATGGTCCACGTCCCAACAGAGATCGGAGTCTTTTTGGAATGTAAGACTTAAATAAATACACGGACACTTCAGAGAAAAAGAATGTCAAAATGTGGGAATTTGGGGGGCATAAGCCTGAGACATGGGTGAGAACCAAATCACTGAGAGGGGTTCCCATGAGCTGCAGCCTCTGAGTTATGCCTTAGAATTACAAGTTAAGAGGAGAGGAAAGAGGGAGAATGAAACTGGTCCAAGAGGCAGAGGCAAGAAGGTATGGTACTTGTAGGTAACTGAGAGGAGCATGGCGGGTGAGTATGGGTGGCTGGGTTTGGAGGAAGGTGATCCATGTGGGTCTGTGAGAGCCAACGTGGGCTAGTAGGCAAGGGTAACATTGTAGATTGTGGGAACAACTCAATGAAAGTGTCGATTTTGGACAGACAAGCCTCAGTCTGGGATTTGAGATGGGAGACTGTAGAGGTTGATAACCAGCTAGGCATCTATTGCTACCATCCAAGCGTGAGACCAGGAGAGGTGGGATAGAAGGGCGAGGATGGATTTGAACTACTTGCACACATAAACACACACAGTAACTAATCTAATGTGGAGAAGTCATAGCCAACTAGTATGTTTTTTAGAGAGAGAGAGAGAGAGAAAGTGTATACGGTATGTAGAGGTAGAGGGATTTTGTAGAATTTGAATGTCTGTTCCAAACAATATGTTGATGTGGGACTATATCATGACCATTATGCAGTTGTAGACATGGATGTCCAAGAGGTAAAAGTTAAATTACTTCCGAAAGTGACTTAGCTGGTAAATGAAGGAGCTGGCATTCTGAATGCCTAAAAAAAAAGTTGGTTTTTTTTTTGTGTGTGTGTGATGATGTGATACTTTTGACAGGAAGGAGAGAATTGGAAAAGATGAGGTAAGCATCAGATGGGGAATCTGTAGAGAAGGGGAATGCAACTTAGCACGTTTTGAGTTTAGAATGATAAGAAATATTTAAGTGAAAGTATCTGTATGCATAAATTTGTGTGTACATGTAGGTGCCTGTATGCTGCACATCTGTTTGTGTACATGGATGTATATATAAATGCATGCATTTGTGTGCATATATCTACATGTGAGGTGTTTGTGGCGTGATGCTCAGCCAGGTATTCCTCACGCAGGACAGAACTGTGACCCGGCTGTGGCATCATCCAAAATGAGGCATTTCACATACATTTATTAGCTAGATGAAGCAGATGTCTTCAAAAACTTTTAAACCAAATATTACATGCTCTCTTACGCTATCACTTTGATAAAGTCTACCTTGGCAAATTTTGTTTTATAGTAGATTGTGCTTTTAGTCTTGTATCTAAACACCCATCACAGAACCCAAGGTCATGCAGATTTTCTCCTATATTTTTCTCTAAGAGTTTTATAGTTTTACGTTTTGCATTTTAGTCTATGATCCATTTTGAGTTAATTTTCGTGTGAGATATGTGTCTGAGTTCATCTTTTGCATGTGGACATCCAATTGTTTCAGCACCGTTTGTTGAAAAGAATATCTTCTCTCCATCAAATTACTTTTGTCAAAAGTCGGGTGACTATATATATGTGGTTCTATTTCTGGGCTCTGTATTCTGTTCCAATGACCTCCATGTCTGCCTTTTGTCACAGCTGCACAGCCCTGATTGATGTAGCTTTATAGTAAGTCTTGAAATCGGGAAATGTGAGTGCTCTGACTTTGTTCTTTTTCAGGATGATTTTGGCTGTTCTAGTTCCTTTGTCCTTCCGTGAGAACTTTAGAGTTAGTTTGCTGATAGCTACAAAAAGCCTTGCCAGGATTTTGACTTGGTTGCATTGGATCTGCAGATCAAATTGGAGAGAATTAAACTGTCATTTTGAACATCAGTTTTCAAGTTGAGCTTTAATCCCTAGAAGGCCCAAAATGAGGAGAGACCCAAACGAGAAACTATCCAGACCAGTGAGACATCAGTTAACAGAGAAAAAGATGCTACGCATGTGCCGTAGATGAGGAAGCAAGATGAAGGTCAGAGCCAAGGGTTTCCGGGGTAAATCAGAGAAAGCAGAGGTAGAGGTCAAGTCGGGGTTAGTGACCGCAGACTCAATCACTCACACAAAGATGAACTTTGGTCCCAATGTGGGGGACTGGGCCTGGGGGAGGGGGCCATGTCCAGGCATCTGATAGTCAGGAGGCTGGCTGTGCTGCAGTGTGATCGGGAGGCAGAGCAGATGGCCTGACATCATTTTCAGCTGCCTTCCTCTCCCTTCAGGAAGGGAGACAGCAAGAGTGCCTGAGTCACCTTCCAGAGCCACCCGTGGATCTATCGTGACCCTTGGGAGCGCTCCAACACTTCAAATCTCCCCACCCTGCTTTTCCTGGGGGCCTTGGAAACTAATGAGCCTAAGCCATGATGATTAAGGCACTGGAGCTTGCGTGAAGAAGAATGTCATTTTAAGTATCCCTGATGGTTTTTGGGTTAATGTTAGAGCCTAGAGCCCACTCAGAGTTTTCACTCTGAGCCAGAGGAATCTTAATTTCTCCCCCTCGAATTGAGATGAGATCTCTTAGAGAATTAATATTTAGCGAAATGGAACACAAATCATTTTTTTTGCTGACCTCTTACAGATTTATGAGATTGATGTTTTTATGACCTTTCAAATGTTCCAGTCTGGTTTGCCAGCCTGTGCCTGTTGTGGCTTTAGGACTCTCCTTTAGCAAAGACAAAGGTGACAGGAACAGCCTCTGAGAAAAGGTGGCATGATGTGATGGCTTGCACCCCATAGTCAGTGTTGGAGTAATTAGAGCATCGGTGTTGCCCTTCAACCTTTCCCCCCCTTTTTATTACTGGAGATTGGAAACGTCTAGATAAACATGACAAGGCCGTCCCCTCTGAGGAGTCCCCTTAATAAGCATTTACAATAATTGGATTTCTTCATTTTGTCAATTTCTGCAGGAGGAAGGGAGCTGTCACGCTCCATAGCACGATTGGAGGAAGAGTTTAGGGTTTGTAATTATTTTTTTTAATCAAAGAGTTTAATTGCAATTCAATGACAAGATGGAAGATGTTTATTACACAGTGGCCCAATAAATATTTTCTAATAAGTGTCGAGGCCGTTTGAGAGGAGACTTGCTTTAAGAAAATAGGAAAACATAGCCTCTTTGAGGGAGGCAAATCATTACATTCAGACACTGTTGCTAAGAGCAGCCTCGCCTTCCCCTCCTCCTCCCTCTCCCCTGCTTTTAAAAAGCTGAAGCTTAAAAGCCTCCATTGTGTGGAGGGGAGAAATATGCTAATTTGAGGCACATTTCCCCTCTGAGTCTTTTTTTCGGCCTGTCATAGCTGAGATATGAATGATGATAAAGAGAGGAAAGGCAGTCTTCTGAGGGCTCCAGGCTCCCTATTGTGAGAAAGGGAGAAAGGGGATGAATAGGGTGACAACTCCAGTCACCCGTGAAGCCCTGGTCTGCGGCTGCCCACAGCTGAGTGGGTTCTCATGGGTTTGCTCTGCCCTCCCTCAACGCCCAGGTACCGCCTCTTGTCATCTTTGCTAGACAGACATGTTCTTTAGGGGACTTAGGCTGCCCCCCTGCACGAAGGCTGTGTGCTTAAAATTATAGAATGCTAAATGTGTCAGGGTGGGGAAATTATGCAATGGACTCGGAGGCCTTCCTCCTAGACAAGACAGAGCCCAGGAAAAAGAAATCGGCGTTTCGAAATGGCAGCAAAAACTTTATCACTCCAAGACCATGACTGAATGGTTATCTAGATACTTGTGCTTCCAAAGCCTTATCACGATTTAATACAATTTGGCTCGTGTTTATTTTGCCCAAGTCTTCAGAGTATTATTCAATTGACTCTCTCCTTAGATAACTAGATGTGTAACTAAATTTTTATGTGTTAAACTTGAATTTTTATGCGGCAAACTTAGCCAAGATTTCTATACAATGAGATGACAGTATTGGATGTGGGCTCTTACATTCAGCAATAGGAAAAACATGTTTTCCTTCCTGCTCTCGCTGGCTGATTTTTATGCAGGAAAGTGCACTGATTTAATTCCTTGTGGACACAATTTAGCTCAGTTAGTTTTTTAAATGTGTGATTTTCATAACTGAAGAATAATGCATGCATTACCAAACAGCCATTAAGACCTGCAAAAGTATTTCCAAATTGAAATTTCACATGACTCATTGGAGGCAATTTGTATATTTGTCATGTATACTTGTAGCCTATTCTACATAGTTCATGAAAGAGAATTTTATAGCACCATTTGAAGCTATAAAATGAAAGTTAATTGAATTCTAGGTTTGTGCTGAGTACTTGGTGAAAAATCATGGTGCAATAGTCCTTCGGTATCCTTGGGAGATTGCTTCCAGGATCTTCTTTGTGGATGCCAAAATCTAAGGATGCTCAAGTCTCTTATGGGAAATGGCATAGTATCACAGTTGGCCCTCCATATCTGTGGGTTCTGCACTAGTAGATTCAACCAACCATGGATAGAAAATATTCCAGAAAAAATATTCCAGAAAGTTGATCACTAAACAACGCAGTATAACTATTAACATAGCATTTACATTGTATTAGGTATTATAAGTCATCTAGGCATGATTTAAAGCATACAGGAGGATGTATGTAGGTTATATGCAAATACTACACCAGAAGGAACATGAGCATCCAGGGATTTTGGTTTGGGGAGGGGTGGTTCTGGAACCAATGCCCTGAGGATATTGCATGATGATCGTGTCTGCACATAGGCTACAGCAGGATTCGCCTGCACATCACTTCATTCTTGTGGATTCGGTGTAGTTCTCCACACATGGAAAATTCAAGTTTGCTTCTTGGAACTTTCCATGATTTTTTCCCCAAAATATATTTGATCTGAAGTTGGTCGAATCCATGGGCACACAACCCATGGATGTAAAACCTGCAGATATGGAGGGCCGGCTGTAGTATGCTTTAGGTATGAAATGAAAATATAAGATGTCTTTATTGCAATAGTCTCCAATGTACTTTTTTTGAAAAAAATTAAACATTACATCTTTGTTTCTCTTTTTGATAAATTTAGGAAAGCTAAAACATGATGAATTTACACCCACGGAACTTCACTCGATAGAAACTAGGGTTAGAGTTCATTCATTCACCTCTACAAGGAAGTATCTCGTGTACCTAGATGCACGCGGGTAATAAATGACTGAGACTGTGTGCATTTGTTGCTTCCTTAATTTAAGGTCTGAGCTCTCTATTCACTGGCATGGTAAGCACGCTTTAGCATTAAAATCACAGGTTGTAAACATCCAACGTTCGTTTTTCTGATTGAAATCATAGCACGTCAAGGATCTCATAGTGAAGAAGCAGATCACTCACCTATTTTAGTTACTTAAAGTGCCATCTGCTACTGGTTGCAAGCCCAAGACTTGTCTCATTCAAACTCACACAGATCACAAAGCGATGGTTTAACACCGGTTCTGTTTGTTTAACCTCAACTGGTGGCATAAGAGCAGTGTTTAAGAGCCATGTTATTCTGGGTCAGGTCTTGCATGTGTTTCTTAGCCAGCTTTGTCATGCCTGGGAACTGCTGCTCTGTTCTCACCTCCAGGAGCTGAAAGCTAGTGCATAGTTTTATTGAGCATTTTTCACTTGTAGCGGTGATCATGTACTTATATATTTCACTATAAAAAGGTAAAAGTTGAATGAAACTGGGAGTTAAGGAAACCCCAAAAGTGAGACTTCTTGCCCCTGATTTGAGGTTGGGTGATGTGTAAAACCCTCTTAGAGACCTCGATGGTCCAGGCTGACTGCCGATAATGGTGTTGGAACTTGGAAAACATCTTGTGTAATGAGAGCTTTTTAAAAAGGCACATGCTTATCAAGCAGCAGCCACGGGACAGTGAGTAGCTTTTATCTACATGACTATGTATTTATCACTTAATATAGTAGCCAGGAACTGTTCTTCCCACTTTTTTCTATGTTATCATTTAATCTTCCCAGTTCCTTTAAGGTGAGTAGACTAAAGATTATCTGGCTCTTCAGGTGAGGATCGAAGACACAGAGGAGTTGAGTGACTTGCTACCCTTGCAGAGTTGGGGAAAATCTTAAAACTCCTAGATTTTACAGTGGAGTCTAGCACCTGTGAAGAAACTGTGAAATTCCTCCTCCTGCTCTTTATCCTTCAGGTACCCATTCAGAGTGTGTTTCTTCTACAAAGCATTTCTTGCCACCCACAGCCCTTATCTGCCATCCTCCCCCCAAGTTCAGTTTTGTTCCATCCCTGCCCTGTGGCTTCCTCATCTTCCCTGGGTTATATGAGTTCAGGGAGGCTGAGGACCAGACCCTTCTTGGAGGCCAGTCAACAACAGCCATGACAGTTGCCCCAAGCCAGATGCTGGGCCTGCGCTGAAGAATGAATCAGACATGGAGCCTACACTCATAGACTGTCCATTCTGGTGAGAGAAATACTCTGGGATTCCAGCCACCATGACAGTGCCCCTTACATGAGTGGACAGGTGAAGATCTGCTGAATTAGAAGTGACTGTCGGTGTCCTGCTGCTCCGTGGCTCTGTGGATGAAAAGGCATCTCCACTCTCTTTAGATCCACAGTACCTGGCATGCTCCCTGCCACGTGGCTGCCGCTTGATAAACATGTGTCAACTAAACAAATAAATTATTAAGAGTGAAAATATTTATAACTTTTTAGGTATTGCTAGCAGTAAATTACAGGTATTTAAAAAGGAAAGAATTAGCCTTCATCACCTTCTCTGTATTTCTGACTGAGCTTTAATATGTTTTAATCCAGAAATGATGAGAGATCTGAATTTTTAATGAGCGAGGAAGAGGAGGGCAAAGAGAAAGAAATGGAAATGTTTTTGCTGGAAGTTCAACCGTTACAATTTTAGGCAGAGGGTTTACAGAACAGTTAAGGCAGCCTAACTGGGATGCGTTGCAGCAAACATACTAATTGTATGCTTTTTATTCACAGTGATAAAAGTAATCATGGGCGGATTAAACTGTGAAATAATTTGTCTTCCCAGCTCCACCAAATGTATTAAAACAAGTGCGGGGTTAACAGGCTTGAAATTCATATCTAATTTCTTGTGACTACTTCCACTAAGGTTAGCAATAATTAGTAGAAAATAATCAAATTACTTTTTTAAAAGGATAATTAACATATTGACTGATCAACTATTTAGTCTGAACATGACAAATTACCTGTCACTTTCACCCACGAATCTGAGAGAGCAACAGAAAAGGTTACACAGCAGATCCATCAAACAAAATTTTTGACATTTTAAACCAGCTAATTATCACATGGGCAATTAGAAATAAACATGTTTAAATTTTCTAAATACGTTTGCGTTTCATTTTACAACACAGTGCTGTGTTCAATTTATCCTGTATACACCAACCCCTAGGATCAGGAAGGCAGTTTTTTAAAAAGCTACAAACTCTTATTTAGCTTCAGGAATTGAAGAATTAGCCCAAATCAAGAATTTCCTTATTTTTCTCTGTTATTGCAAACAGTAGTGAGCGCTTCCTCTTTTGGCAATATAACAACAACAATAGCTTGGATTCTTTTAATGCTTTATCATTTTAAGTGTTTAGAGACATTTCGTATTCCCCCAAAGCATCCATTCTCGGCTGTGGAACGTATCATACCGGTGTGCTACAATTATTGGTGAGAAATCCCAGTCTGTTAATAATGAAGCCTGAAGATGTGCACTGATTTCCTTTTTATTTTTAGAAATGTATGCATCTATTCTTATCATACACCACCGTCAGTCCCTTGCACTTTGATCCACTTTCCTGAGTGGGCAAGAACGAGTGGGATCTTAGCTTGGGCGCCGATTGCTCGTCATCCTAGATCCCTAAGAATGGTAGATCAGATGACCATTATCCATCCATTATGCTCTGGCCGGGGCTGGTTGACAAGCTCCATCCTGGAGCTTTACTGCCTTCATGAAAAAGCCTTTCCAACCCCACTCCAGTCTCGCCTATTAATCATAACGGCTACTTTTTATTGAGTGTTCCTAGCTCTTGTGCAAAGCCCATGGCATGCATTAGTTCACTTAATCTAATGGCATGGTTTATCAGTGGCTTTTCATTAAAAAGATAAATTGACGTTAACAAGCATTGATTTCCAAAGATTTATGTTGTCTTCTCTATAATACTGTTTTGGCTCCATATGACTTTACTTTTAAAAGGTATTTTGTAAAATACATGAACATGTTCTTCAAAGCTATAATGTATATTTTAGGAAGAATTATCTGTATCTAGTGTCCGCATTGCAGATTTGGCATTTGGGCCGCATCCTAACAGAATATTTCCTTTGATAACTATGCATCAAGCAACAACAAGAGCATATTTGGCTGTGAGTCAAGAGACCTGAATCTTTAGTCGTGTCTTCCCTGATTACAGACTGGAAAAGGAGAGAAGAGCTAGATGGTTTTTAAATGTTCCTCTTGCTTTTAGAATTCTGTGCGCACATAACATTTATTTTAAGCAGGGCTAGGAAATCAGGGAAGAGTTGAACAAAATTCTTCTCATTGTAGTTTCTGTGCAGAAATTCTAGGTGGTCCGACTCCAGTGACTTCATCTCAAATGCCTAGGTGGTCAAATGAATGTTCGTGGCCTGCCCTCTCAGGGCCCTAGATGACATTGCCATCTTTGTGGCCCAGACCAAGATCAAAGCCCTAGTGGTACAGCACTAGAAACCTTCCTCTCTAATTTGACGTCCATCGTGCAGCAACTACTTTGAAAGCGCATTAGCCCATTCTGATTCCACTTGAGTGTCTAAGTGACCTCAAGTTGTTTGTTGATCGAAAGCACAGAATGAACACAATCTTTTAAAGTGTACCGGCGTGTTACTGACATTACATTATCTTATTCCCAAAAATATGGGAAGGGTTTTATTAAGTGGCTTGCGAGGTCAGCATAGCAGATGGCATTCATCTGATCTAGTGATCCTATCTTTAAAATAAAAATACATATATATATCTGAACATATATGAATATATATAAATACATATATTCATTTTAGCAATACAGTATGCCATTGATATAAAACTTATAAACACTATGCAATTTAGGAGAATCTGAAGCTACCTGACCCATCTAAAGTTATGAGTTCTGTGAGTGGGTACTTGTCATCGGCTGGGCGAATCTCACCACCTTCCACAGACTTTCCAGAAGTGCTGAGTATCAGACAACTAAGAAGGAAGCAAAGGTAACGAGCTCTGGGAAACTCAACATTCTAGTGATGACAAATATTCTCATTGGTTGAATGAACAATGTTGAAGATGCAGGAGAAGAGTTTGAATAAAATTAATTCATAAAATGTTCATGGGAGAAAGCTTTTTTTCCCAATTTATTGTTATTTAAGTACGTTAAGTTCACAAATTAAATATCGAAATAGAAAAAGCATGTTACTTTGGCGTTACTTGTTCCTCAAGGACCTAGGCTGGCTTCTAGAAATCAATTTCCTGTAGGAGTATTCATGAGTGACCTGTTGAAAAAATCTCTTTTAGAGTTTTTTTTAATGATGAGAGAAAATTTTTCTCTCCACCTTAGGAATTTGGGCCAGTTTTTGTCTCAGTTCCCAGCATCTCTCGGGTTCAACATGATTATCTATAGCAGGTGTACAGTCACACCCCAAAGTTCTCTCAGGATGCTGCTATACATTGTTTGGGCCTAGAGACAAACTTTTATGTTCCAGCAAAATTGTCAACTTCCCCATTTAGTCATGGCGAACACAACTCAAGTCACAAATATAGCTGTGTGTACCCAGCAGGTGGTTGGCCTTGTTTCCCATTGTCCACTGTTGAGGTTGGTGACTGTACAAAGCTTGGTCCTCAGATTTTACCTTTTCCTCTGAGATGCTCTGAATCTGTAGATTCCCCAATATGAACACATCATATACAATTTAATGAGGTAAAATATTATTGGCATATTTCCGTGAGATCGCCAAGATTTACTCTTCCTTGGTCGCCTTTTCTACACAATAGGATATTTTATGTCTGACCTGGCAGGGAAGGTTATTTCAAGTTGTCCTAATGGTTCCAATTTTCAAAGCCTACTGACTTTTAATGGACTAAAGGACCTAAACGACTTCATCCTACTTCTCCTAATTTTCATCCCAGAAAATATAGAGAAGAGGCAATTTAATAAAATATTACATTGAAATAATGTGAATATGTTTAAAAGTATGTGGATTTTTGTCTTTTTTAGTGTAAATTCTCATCAGCAGTAGACTAAATCACCGGTCCTCAACCTTTTTGGCACCAGGGACGGGTGCTCCTATGAGAATCTAATGCCTGAGGATTTGAGGTGAAGCCGGGGCGGTTATGCTAGCCCTGGGGAGCGGCTGCAAATGCAGATGAAGCTTTGCTAGTTCGCTGCTCACCTCCTGCTGTGCAGGCTGGTTCCTAACAGGCCACAGACCGGTACCAGTCCACAGCTCAGGGATTGGGGACCCCTGGACTAAGTGAAATAGCTCACGTTTTGGTACAATTCATATTTTATGCCAACCCCAGCCCACCGAACAGCTGACCCAACAAGGCACTGGTTTTCTGTAGACTTCTGAGGGCTTTTGAATTATGTACCTACAAGTCCTGGGAGTTTTCCTGAAGTAGCATGAGCAGGCATTCTAACATCAGAAAGTAAATTTCAGATGCTCTTGTCAAGCTAAGTATTGGTGAATCTCAAATATTCTGTCAAGCTACATGTTGCATAATTTTACTCTTCTGTAAATTAATGGTTTCCAGACTTTGGTGTGTTTATATCAGAATCACTTGGTGTGAGACTGCTTGTCTTAGATGTTCACCATCCTTCATCAGGAAGGTCCCATCTAGACTAGAGGGAGAAAAAGGTGACAGTCACATGCTCACCCCAGATCACCTTATTCCACCCTGGCAGTTCGAAGGCTGACAAATATCATAGTCCTTCTATCCTAGCCTGTCAATAGCCTATTTTTTAATTGTAAAAATTACATAAATTTATTGTTTCAATTTTACTAAAAATGATAATCCCCAATCCATGAAAACATCTTAAGCAATCTTAAAACTCTTTCTACCAGATTTTTGGAAAAAAACTGAAACATTAAAATGTGAAACTCAATTTGTGTATGTTCTATTGAATAGCACTAAGTTTTATGCATTTTGTTTCTATAATATATTTCTAAGTGAGTACCAGGGTCTAAATATTTTTATGAAATATCTTTGTAATGGTTTTACTGGTTTCCAATTTCATTATACTCTTAGCAATATGAAGATAAGTTTAGTGTAACCACTTCGAGAGCTCAAAAGACAAAGGTTAGTAAGATCAAAGGTGAGAAAAAGTGAATTGCACCACGTACCTTCAAAGAAAAAGATGCTGGCATCTTGTTCCAAAGAATGCCAAGAACTCAGTGGAATCCACCCTAGGGTGTTCAGACATTATTAGTTAGAGCAGGTGGAAAGTCATTTGACCTGCACAG
>NW_006435837.1:8122719-8130484 GCF_000325575.1 Pteropus alecto
GCAGGAACGGGATGGAGATGAGAGTTGCAGGGCTCCTCCATACCCGATGGTTTTTTATTCCTTATAACCATGCTGCCAAAGTGGTCACTTAAGGCCCAATGGACCTTAGGGCCAGGACAGGCTTCACAAAGCATCTTGTCCAGTCTTATTATAGTCAAAGAAATGAAAGCTCAGGCATGAATGGCCCAAGTCCTCATGACTAGCAAGTGACAGAGCCAGTGCTTACTCAGTGGTAAGCATAGCATGCTTACCTGTTATTCCTTATAACCATGCTGCCAAAGTGGTCACTTAAGGCCCAATGGACCTTAGGGCCAGGACAGGCTTCACAAAGCATCTTGTCCAGTCTTATTATAGTCAAAGAAATGAAAGCTCAGGCATGAATGGCCCAAGTCCTCATGACTAGCAAGTGACAGAGCCAGTGCTTACTCAGTGGTAAGCATAGCATGCTTACCTGGACTGACTTTGAATCTCACTGAACTTCCCATGTCTCATAGGTTCACCAGAATTTTGTGCTTACACGTCATCGTGAATACTATACACACATAGGGTAGCTGGGAGCTCAGAGCTCCTCCAGTCACATGCTCTATTGCCCCATGGACTTCATTTGTAAAACACAAGTTCCAAGATCAAGTTATTAAGAATTTCAAAACAATGACATCAGAGTACTAAACCAAGCTTGAGGCCCCTTTGAGGGTGGCTTTCCATGTGCTTTTTTTAAAAATAAAAATCAGACAAATCTAATTTGATCTTGAGTACCCAGGTGTTAGCAACATCATCCAGATTCCAGAAACCAATTCTGACAATTTATTAACACAGTACCCTTGGAGGCATGTCTTTTTTAATCCGATTGCCTTATTCACCTGAGTCCCATTTATTTATTTGACATCGCGTCCAAGCCATAGCAACTCAGGGAAGCCTGGGGGAGGTATGGGGTTGGGGAATGCCTTTAGAAATCCAGTGAGGCCAGACAAATGCTCAGAAGTGAACCCCTCAGGGACAGGAAAAGATCCGGAAGGATGTAGAGTCACCAGCTCTTCCTTCCTCACTCTACCTCCCCCATGGACCTGTATGATGGTGGGTGTGTGGAGCACTGACAAGGTAGAAATAATAGCACTTTGTAAGTACTAAACAGGAGGCATTGTGCTGAGGCTCTATGTGCTGCCTATGTCACTGCCCTGGCAATAGCCTAATGAAGTGAGTTCTATGCGAGTTATTTCACTAGGTGGTGAAGCTGAGGCCCAGGAAGGTCACATGGCATCATAAGATTGGTAAATGGTGGAGCTGGGCTGTAAGGGATGGTGGGCAAGAATACAGACCTGAGAACCTCACTCAGCTGGGACGGTGTGCAACCTCTTGTTTTACCGGAGATTTGGGAGGGCGAATGGGGGACATGCCAGACTACCATGTTTGGGGAGAATGTAGCAAGTTGTGGAAGATCCGTTCTGGGCAAGTCTTTGGCGGTGACCTGGATTCTCTGAGTGAGCCAGTCGATGTAGCTGCTCACCTAGTTCCATGCGCCCTTGTATATGGCCCTTGCCTGACTCCCAGGTTTCCAGCTTTGACATCCAATGGCCTGAGTCAAAGCTTAGCTTGGCCTCTGACCAGCTGTGTGACTTTGACCAAGCCCCTGTGGCTCCCTTTGGTCTTAGTTTCAAGGGGGATAGTTGTGCCCACCTCTTGCTGCCATCATGAAGGCAAAAATTAAAGACTGTGGATTAAGGTTTCTGCAGTGGTGTTGGTACAGAGGGGGCCCTCCATCCCTGAGTGCTGGCCTCTCTCCACACCTCCTGAGCTACTGTCATATCTTCAATGGGTGCAGTGGGCCCTCCAGATACCATGCTGAGCCTTGTTCCTGGGATCCACATCTGGCCAGCTCTTTCACCTATAGCAAATCAAAACAACTCTTGAAGAGAATTGGCCAAGTGTCTCTGGAAGCTGACGCTTACAGTTTTTCCGTGATGACTTGGTGATAGTTGCAGATGATTAGGGAAATATAAGTTGCCCCCAGGACTATTTATGCTTTCTGTTGCTCAGATCAATATGAAGTCAGCACTGTTGGGAGTGGGCTTGGAAGGGTCCAGGTCCCCAAGGGATACCCGGGGGTCTGTGTGCCTGCCCGATCAAGTACCTCTGCTCTGCAGCCCAACAGATAGAAATCCATTAATCTATATATCCATTAATCTATCCATTAATCTTTCCATTTCAGGGAAAGGAGACAGTGACTGCTCCATCTAGGCAAGAAAAAGGCCTCTTTAATGCACCTTGAGCTCTCAGTGTTTAAAGGAGTCATATCACTTTTATCCCTACACTGCAAGCCTTGTCACATAACTTTCCAGCTTCTGTTGTGAGAATTTTTGCAGCCCACATGTCTTGTGATTTAACCGTGGATTTGAAAATATCTAGCTTCCATCAGCAAAACAGGACAAAGATATTGAGACTCGCCTTCCTTGGGGGTACAACAATGAGGTTCGGGTTGGTCCAAGTTGGCATAAGTCTTTGTCTCTCACTTGCGTGGGATGCAGGTAAAGGCAGATAAGTGTCTTTCCAGTGTAGATAGCTGCCGTTCGAAAAGGCTCGCATTTATAACTGAGAGACGGAGGGGTGGTTAGAATGCTAAGAGGAAAGTGAGCTGAGTTCCCCAAGGAGGTCTCCTAAAGGAGGCGGGCTTTAGCTGTGCCTTTCAGGAACGGAAGGGGAGCTGGGGAGGCAGCGTGAGTTAGGATTTTGGCAAATGAGATAAGAGAAATCCCCTACAGAGCACCCCAGGTTCACCCAGCTGTGAGGTTGAGCCATCAACTCACTCTGGCTAAGAATACTCTAGCCCCCGTGGTTTCTGGTGAACAGAGTAGGAACTGCTCCAAAGACATGACCCAGGTCCCAATACCTGCTCTTCAACAGCTAATGGGTTTGAAAGACCTGCCCTTGTTCTTGTTGACTGATGCTTGCTTGGTGGATGAGTTTGTTGGGAGCCCGCGCAGGGAGAGCTCACCGATGGCATGCCACTCTTAACGAGGGACCTGAGCTCCCCACAGGATGTGATAATCAATCGGGAAGCACGTTGTAAGTAGATCAGCTGTCTGACTCCTTATACACACAGGAAGTAGAAGCTTTCCTTTTAAAATTAAAACCAGTTTAAAAACCCATCATCTTGTCCTTGTTTCTATTTTGGCTTTAGGTGTGGTTCTGTCCTGGTGGGATCACTTCCCCGCAGTGTGATGAGACGCTCAGTAGAAGTATTGTTTGTCTTCCTTGCTCTACCTCCAGTCTCAGGGCAAGCAGCCTCCCTGACCAAGACCAAGACCATCATGCCTTCCATTATGTTGCCCATAAGATGGGGCCGATGGTACCTCCCTCTTAGGGCTATGACGTAGACTAAGTCAGCTAATAAATGGACCCTTCTTGATGCCGGACAGGTTGCCCTTTTAATCTTTCTATCACCACCACCTCTTCTAAGATAAACTTCCTTAAATTTTAAATAAACTTTTCCTTTTCCCTCCATTTCTTTTTTCTGGAATCCCACTTCAGAAGAAGCAGCATTCCATTCTGCTACCCACAGCTGGTCTCCTGATCTTCAATTCATCATTTGTCCACCTTCGCTTGCATCTTCTTCAATCTCTCTTTCAACCACTGCCATCTTTTCAGCATAAAACATTTGGGGACTCTCTTCCTTACTGTGTTTTCCCCCTCAATCTGCCTGCATCTTTCTCTCGCCTTCCCCTCAGTATCAAATTTCTTCAGAAAATCGGCTGCCCCCGCTTCCTCTTCTTCACTTCCCAGTCCTTTAGTAGCCGCTCCATGAACTGGGTTCTATTCTAATCTCTCTATGGATGCTGGTAAGGTAATTGGAATCTTCCATCCCAGTGGCCTTTGCCCAGTCCTCGCCCTCTGTCTGTTTTGACTATGAACCACCTCCTCTTTCTCAAAATTCCCTCCTTCTCTGTGACAAGGCCCTTTCCCGGATCTCCTCCAATATCCTCTGCATCCTTTGACAGTAGTTCTTTCACTAGAGACCCCCAAATTGGGAGGTACCTTCAAAGCTTTCACCTCTGCACCATCTCCTTTGGCATCTAACCCACTATCATAATGATAATTGGTTCCTCTGCTGTTAACTCCGAAGTCTTCATTTCCCACTTCTGCCCAGACTGAGCAGCTGCACATCATGGCCCCATCATGGCCTCCAAACTCGATAGTCTTGCTCACTTACTATCCTCACCCATTGAGACTTAAATTGTGTCCACTAGAAAAATATGTTGAAGCCCTAACTTCTGGTACCTGTGAATATGCTCTTATTTGGAAATAGAGTCATTGTAGATATAATCAAGTTAAGATGAAACCATTCTAAATTAGGGCGGGCCCTGGTCTGATATGACTGGTGTCCTTAGAAAAAGAGACACAGACACATAGGGAGAATGCCACATAATGACAGAGGCAGAGGTTGGAATGATGTAGCTACAAATCAAGGATTGCCAGTAACCACCAGAAGCTGGAAGAGGCAAGAAAGTACGCTCCCCTAGAGCCTTCAGAGAGAGCATGGCCCTGCTGACACTTTGATTTTGGAATTCTAGCCTCCAGAACCATGAGAGAATAATTACTGTTGTTTAAGTAATTAACAAAGTTGTAGTACTTTGTTATGGCAGTCTGAGGAAACTAAAACATCCCCTGATCTCCCCATGTGTTCCCTATGACACTCGCTATCCTTTTAGGGATCCAAGCTGACATCTCAGAATCAACCTTGAAGCCCCTCTCCCTCACCTTGCTGCCAAGGTTTTCATTTCTGCCTCAGCTGGGTGGAGATACTTTTCTACCGCTTCCCCAGTAGAGTGTGGTCACCCCAACTCTATTCTATCTCATTTCCTATCCATTCATCAGACTTCCCTCTATAATTTTCATAAAACAGCTCTGATTTATTGGAATTACCTGGGGAGGTTTTAAAGCTCTTGGCCCACCACACACCTCTGACCCTCAGATTTGACTCTCTGGAGATGGGACATGAGCATCAGTATTTTCAAAACTTCCCAAACAATTCCAGTGTGCAGCCAGGATTGAGAACCATCAGCTAGCAGAATATCACAATAGCCAGAAGAAACTTAAGGAACGATAGATTTAATACAGTAGTTCCCAACTGGGGGGTGATTTTGCCCTGCAGGAGGCACTTAGCAATGTACGGAGAGTTTTGGTTGTCAAAACTAGGGTGGAGCAACTGGCATCTAGTAAGTAGAGACCAGGGATGCTGCTAAACACTCTGCAATGCACAGGACAGCACCCACTCCTAGGCATTATCCAGCCACAGATGTCAGTAGTGCTGAGCTCGACTCCCTAGTTGATGGGAGAGAATGGAGAGAAGCAGCAATGCCGACCTTGACTTTGGGGCGGACAGATACGGTCCATGCAAGTGAGGAAAATGCACACGCTACCTCATGCTGCAGTACTGCCTGGGCTGTGTGCCCATTCATCCGCCTTGTATGTTGAAACTTTTCATGCCACACCTGTTTCATCAGGTGAAGCCTCAGCCTGCTCTTGCCAAGCTTATTCTCTTGCTCTCCTTTTGAAAATAAGGTTTAATGACATTTTTGCCAGAAGAGAGAGGTTCATCACCCTTCAAGTTGTTTTTGCCAAACTCAAAGATCACTGGTTGGTGGCTCCTACAGCTCTTAATGAGGACATTGCCTGTTGTTCAAGGAACAGCTGATTCGATTGGGAAGAGATTGGCTAACAGAGGCTCCTATGTGCTCGTCGTTATAGATATTAGCCAGTTTTGTGACAGTGGCCTACCTGGGAACCACCTCTACCATTAAAGAGAAACACTAATGATGATGGCTTATATTTTCAGAGCTTTGCAATTTATAAGAGTTTTCATATGCATCATCCATTCTGGTTTGTCATTTCAGCTCTTAGCTTTATGCAATGTCATTTCCTATAAAGGGAAGTATAACAAATATAGAGGAGGTACTGAGGAAATTATATCAGGAAAGAGAATAAGACTAAGGCATTGAGAGGTATTAAAAAATCACATTGGATATAAAATTAGAAATTTCATTCTGATAATGGGAGACAAAGCTTTGCCAAATTGATAAAGCTTTGGGAAGATCTAATTATGGAAAGGACCCAACTCTAGACAATCATATTGTAAATTCCTGACTCTATGCTATATTTCTAGTTTCTGGGTTTTTAAATTTCTGCAACATTTTGAATACAGCATGGAAGCCTTAATATTTTTAATATTCTTGCTACTTTATATGAAAAGTATCTTTTCTGCTTTAAATGTAAGATTTAAGAATTCTCTCCAAAGGCTCAGTTATTTGCTACTAGAACACTGCTTTGATTTTATCATAAGGAGTAATGTGAAAATAGTAGTCACTTAACAATTTCTTTTAAAACACAATTTATTTAAAATTAATCTATTCTAGCAGACGAGGGATTTTCACACTAGAATGTGAAGTGAGGTTGTCTGGTTCTGGGGCTGTTGCTCTGGGTATTGATGTCCTTTGAGGGACAAAGAGGAAGGGTCGTGCCAGGCATGTGAATCATACTGGGACATGGAATGTCTTCCAGGCCCCAGAAACAGTGTGGAAGGAATAAGTCTCAGGGAAACCCACTGGCTTTGAGTTGCCTTTGTCCAAGGTGGTCGCCGTCATATCTTCCGTGACTGCACTCCTAGCTCCTTCCTCAGGAGAGAAGTGAAAGGTACATTGGCTAGTTGGAAAGGAGGGGATATCTGTCACCTGGAGGAAAGGAACAAGCCAGAAAGAAAATAGTCAATACCAAGAATGAAAAACAAGGTGAATGGAAAGAGGAATGAGGCTTTGTCCCCTGGAGCTGCAGGACCACTAGGAGGCTCTATCCCTGGGTACTGAGTGGGAGGCTGGACTTCAGGAAAAAAAAATGTTTTATGAAACTTGAAAATTTCAGAGGAATTAGTTTGAAGGGATATGGAAACATCCCTTCTTGGTGATTAATGATGCCCCACTGAGGAGACATTCTGCAAGCAAAAGAAACTGAAAATATAATTCTAGAAATTTGGAAGTAGACATTTGACAAACTTTATTGATAGCGATGTGACTATGATAAGTATATACTGGTAGATCATTGTACAACTTGAATTCCCTGTTGACTGAACGATCATAGTCATATAACATACAATAGCGACTCAATTTCTGGCATGCTGTCGGTGCTTCATGAATCTTGGTTGAACAAGTTAATGAATGAACGAACCATTCAACCAACCAGGATGATGTCCATAGGAGCCTACACAGGATTCTCTCACCTCGATCTTGTTGTGTTCAACACTTCCAGCATTTTTTGGGTCACAGGCGTATAAGATACATAAAGCAAATTTACTACACTTGGAGACTGTGTGGTGTTCTGAATATACTAAGAATCTTTATCTCTGTTTCTGGCACAGAGCTCCTAAAACCATTGGAATTTCCTTTGATAGAGAACAGGAGAGGTGTCTTTTGTTATGTTAACCAAAGGTGACTTTTGGAACCTAAGGTTGGGGGCTGGTTGCCAGAGGAGCCCACCCTGTGATTAGAAGGTTGGAACTTTGAGTCCCACCCTCACCCCGCCCATCTGCAGGGAGGAGAGAGAGGCTGGAGATTGAGTTCATTCACCAGTGGCCAATGATTTAATCAACCCATACTTGTGTAATGAAGCCTCCATAAAAACCTAAAAGAATAGGGATTTGGAGAGCTTTCAGCTTGGTGAACACGTGGAGACTTAGGGAAAGTTGCATACGTGGAGAGGGTATAGAAGATCTGCACTCTTT
>NW_006435837.1:8130511-8146931 GCF_000325575.1 Pteropus alecto
TGATTCACATCTTAATATCCTTTTTAATAAATGAGTAATCTAATAAGTAAATGTTTCTCTGAGTTCTGTGAGCTGCTCTAGCAAATTAAACCCACGAGGGGGGTTATTGAGACCTCCGATCTACCCAGTAGGTTAGAAGCTCACATGAAAACCTGGACTTGTGACTGGTCTCTGAAGAGGGAGGAGGCAGTCATGTGGGACTGCGCCCTTCACCTGTGGAATCTGATGCTGTCTCCAGGTAGATAGTGTCAGAACTAAGTTAAGTTGTAGGACACCCAGCTGGTATTGTAGAATTCCTTGGTGGTATGGGGACCACTCCACCACACACACACACACACACACACACACACACACACACACACACACACACACACACACACACACACAGAGTGAAATAGCGAAATTGGTAAGCAGAATTGGTAGAGACAAAACAAATCTGGTAATATCACTAATAGAATAGATCATAGAAGAAAAATCAAAATTATCTTTACAAGTTGGAAACTGGACCAAGATATACAGGCACAGGCACAAAGCCCTATATGTGAGATTAACATTTCAGTTGGACCACAGGAGCCTCTTATTTTGAGAGCAATGAGTCTTGTTCCTGTCCTCATCATGCAAGCAGAACTCTTAAGGAAATTCCAATGACTCTTTGGTGATAAAAGGTACTTTCTGCTGGTCAGTCCTCATCTTTGTTGCTTCTTCCATAGCATTTGACGCTATGTGACACTGTTAACTTTATGCCCTTCATGGAACCTTTTCTAATTCTATAATCTCGCTTTGGCCTTGTTCCCCTGATTTTCTAATTCTTCTTTTTTAGTCTTTTTTTTTCTTTACCCTCTCTTTAAAGGTTTTCCTTTACCTTTGTATTTAAAAGTCAATGTTCCTTAAATTCTAATCTTAGTGTATTTGTAGTTTGTATCTCTCTCTGGTCATTTGTTAACCATTCGTTTAAAATATATTTGTTGAGGACCTACTATGTGCCAGGGACTGTTCTAGGATATGGTAATACAGCAGAGGCAAAACAGACAAAAATTTTGGCCCTTAAGGGACTTATATTCTTGGGAGAGAAAGAGACGATAAATAAGTGAATAGAGAGATCAGTGTTGGGTTATGGTTAAAGCAGTAATGAAAATCACACCTAGGAAAGGGGACTGGGCATGTCAGGGCTACAGTTTTAGTCAAGAAAGTCAGAGAGGTTCCTCTGGGAAGGTGGCTTTTGAGCAGAGCTGGACTTCCTGTACTCCCAAGGCTACCTCTGCACCAAAGATTCCCAGATCCTCATCTCCAGGCAGCCCCTCTCCTCTGGAGCCATATTCCTGAATGCCTCCTGCACAGCTCCTAGAGGGTGTCCCAGGGCACCAGGAACCACACATGCTCATCTTCTCTACCGAACTTCTTCCTCCTCTTTGGATCCCCATTTTGGTTCACAGCGTGATCATCTCCACACTCACCCAAGCTAGAAACTCCTTCACGCCCTTCTCATCCCTCCTGCCACCGCATGCAGACACATCCAGTCAGATGTTATCTGGGTCCTCACTTCCTCCTCACGCTATAATTCAGGCTCTCGATGTCTCTTGCTTGTGCTATTTCAGGAGACTCCTCTACTCTGGCCCAGCCCTGCTGTCTTTCACATTACCAACAGAATGACCTTTGCAAAGCACAGATCAGGTTTGCTTTCAAGCCTTCTATCTCTACCTGTTGCCTCTAGGATTAGCAAGATGTTTGGTTCCCAGCCTACTGTGTCAGCCATCTCCCTTCATTTCCCTCCCACCACCCACCAGCCCACCACACATACACCCTATGCTCTGGACCCTCTGTCAGAAGAATCATCTCCCCAGCACTTTAACAATACCCTTTTTTTTTCTTTTTGTATGCTTTTCAGTTTTTCCTAAAAAAAATCTTTCCCTTCTCTCCCTTTTCTTGCCCAGCAAGTTTCTAACCAACTGCAGTAGCCAACTCAACTCTGCAAAGCTTTTCCCAAATTCTCTTCCCTTTCTTCTCATCTCCTTTGTTGTGATACTATAGTGCTTGTGGCAGGTAGGATCGCCCTGGCTTAGGAGGGTTCTTGGTGCTTCTTTAGTCTGTGGGTGACATTGAGACAGACAGGTACCATCTCTTGTCTATGGCTGCATTTCTTGTAGATATTAGTACTTGGAATATTATTCTATGCATGTTTACTGAACTGGCTGGAATTCTTTAGAAGATGTGCAAATACATAAGTCGAACCATATGAAACTACTGTTCTTCTTAGTCAATATTAGCAATTTTGTATGGTTCAATCTAATACATCTATTGTGCATCAATATTTGCTATTCTTACTTTGGCTTGCAGAAGTATCTTACCTTCAGTCAGACTGCCTTAACACATGGGGTCAAGGAATTGTTTTCGGCTCTGCAACACATTTCTCATCCTACTCGTTCTATGTATCCAGTTTTTGTGGCCAAAAATGGATGCATACCTGAGAAATGTTATAAATATCTACTCTTCCTTCTTGCTATTAACAATCTTTCTATTATGCTTTTTTTGTGATTCATATGGTTTATCATCAACATCAGTGAGGTTTTGAGGCAGTTTATAAACTTACATAGTAATTTTTAGAATTGTCATACATTATCGGCCTAATGAAAAGAAAATGAGAAAGATACGAATGAGGCAAAAATGATGCATTGTTCATTTATATGGAGTTTTTCAGGGTGAAAGTATATCAAGGTGTCAACTGTAGACTTTATGACTATTTTGTGTCATGGTTTTGATTTCCATGACTGTGATACAGAACCAGAATCACCCTTTGGTTTGGCATGTCTTCCATATTCTACCTTCCCACTCTTACCAATATTTAAAAGTAATATTCTTAAATCATAACCAGAAAAGTATTCTATCCTGTACGTTCTATAAGTGAATGATTTCGCTAGATGTTCCTAAAATGAAAACTAATAATATAGCTAATCACAATTGTCCCTTTTTGTGCTGAATTGAATTGTTTTGGTATTAATTCTTACTTGAACTGCAAGGGAGAACAAACCTGTTGCAGAGCAACAATTGCCATCTCTCTTTCTGAATGCACCTAAGTAGTCTTCGCAAAAATGTTTAAGACAATCCTGTTTGGATACATCATCAGGTTTTCCTGTGGAGCTAGTTCATCGCAAATGAATCTGTTTTTGAAAGTCTGAAATTTTAGACTGCCATGCTTCTTAATCCCCTTGCCATGAGACAATAAAATTGGCTGGGGCCATAATTTAAGGCAATAGCTGATTGTGGGCTTGGTCTTCTGGTATGATGGTTAAAGGGAAAATGAGATGTAAAGTTAAAAGAAAATGTTGAAACAAGCTAAACTGGTTTTCAAGATCTTTTCTGGTTTAACAGGGCCTTAGGTATTGAATGTAGAAGGCTTTGGGGTTATCTAAAGCTAATGTGTTAAAAGATCAAGTTGTTAGAAGATTTCAATTCAGCTTATACATTTTTTAAAGCATTGAACAAGAAATCCTCAAAACTTGGGAGAGATATTTTAGAAGAGGGTGGTTTATGTTGGCTTCTAAGACGGGTGCTCAACGCAACCAATTAGCAGACTCTGTTCTCAGTCACGGAACCCTTTGCCCTGCGGTTTTTAATAGTCATCCCTGTATTTGACTTGAGCTTCTATACATTTTTTTGATAGGGACAGTGAAAGTAAGTGGGTCAAACAAATGCTTAAAACATGCTACAGAAATTAGTGATGCTTAGAAACAAGTGGCTCGCCATGATAAAGGCTTATATGCTTGGATGGGTCGAGAACACCGGTATCTGGTGGGTCTGCAAGGATGCTTGTGAAAGCAATCAGAATTATTAGTAGTACAGTAGCCTTTATGCTGAACATTTTGAATGCTCTTGAAAATACCCTTTGACTTTGTGGGGTTCTAATGAATAAAGTTTCATATAGAAATAACCATGTTTAATAGGAAAAAGCACTCTATTTTGATTTTCATTCCAAGAAGCCATCAAAATATCAGCTAGATATACTTGTAGCGTACTATGATTATTTTTAAATAAGGACAGGTGTCCCTTTAAGAATTAGGCTTGAGCTGAAGTTTCTCTTTCTATCACATATGTTAGCTAGAGATCAGGAAACAAGTTCTAATAGTAAATTGCTAAACTGTTATTGTTACACCCGTGTTTGGGTTTTCTTCCCACTTTACGTATCTCCCTGTCTCATATATATGTTTAGGTCAATCAATCTATTTAGAGATTTGTGAAAGACAAAGATGAAAGCAAGCAAATAAAACAGAGACCGTGGGCAAGTCCTTCAACTATATTCCGCCAGGGTCGGGGGTAAATGAAATAAATCACACTGTGATGCCCCATAAAGGAGTCCCACAGGAAAGAGTTTGCTTATGAAAGACACACATTCCCCCGAGAGAACGTACATCCTGGCTGACCAGCTGAGTCACGTGGTGGGAGGGGGCTCTTTCTTCTCCACATCCCCTTCTCTGATGTCACGAATCTCTTCTTTCCTGGGAGAATTAATTAGCATTCATTGGGTGCAGTTGGCAAGGAGAAAGAAGGGCGCCGGAGCGTGTGTTGGAGAGCAGGGAGGAAGGGGCCCAGTGGGGAGCGAGTCCTTGTCCCCTCGGAGCCGCATTGACACTCGAGGCACAATCGGGCACAGAATGGCTGTTTTATAACTGGGATCCTCCGTGACGTATGGCTGCCTGCTCCTTGGCAGCTGTCTTTATGGACCAGTAGGCAGAGGGAAATTGACGCTGACGAGACTTTTGCATCTTGGAAGGCACTGTAATCTACTGTAGTGAAGAACAGAACCTCTCAATCACGCAAGTGTCAATAAGAGACGGAGGGGAGTCCGAAGAAAAGGAAGAGGAGGGGAAAAAGTGTGTGCTGGGGGAGCGGGGAAAAGCATTTTTGGTGGATGGTATGAAGCCAGCCATGGAAACTGCAGCCGAGGAAAATACTGAACAAAGCCAAGAGAGAAAAGGTACCCAGCGCTCTGACAATAGCCTGTTTAAAGCTTTTCACTGGGGGTGCTTAAAAAGGGGTAGCCCGGTTTTGTGTCGCTTGTAAAATAGCTCAGAAGTAATCTCTATGGCACAGTCTTGCTTTCGGGGTGGCTTTTTTCTGTGGGCTGATGTTAAATTAATAGAGCAGCCTCTCTGCAATCCATTCCTGTTCCAAATCTTCCTACCGAACGTGGTATTTCACGGAAGGGTGTCTGCAGTTTGTCATCTTAGTACCTGGATTGGGGAAACTGTCTTTTTTTTTTTTAATAGAATGTCATGACTTAAGTTCTGTATGTTATATTCCAGGGACATGGGATGCTTTGTTTTCTGCTCATGCCGAGGAGAGGCACACATAGTGATGATTATGCTTTGCTTCTGCTAATGCCGTGGCGATTTGGACATTCTCTCATCTTCTTATTAAATACACTTGCAATTTCTGTGTATCTGGCCCTGACTATGACATGTAATAAGTATTTAAGTTGGAGCTTGAGAGAAGGGACATCAGCTCTGTCACCTAGTGCTGATAGAAGCAGGGACGGGGCGGGGGGGGGGGTCTTCTATTTATGATTGGAGATTTAGGGGAGGAAAATTGATAAAAGTCCTGTTCCTTAAACGGAATCTCAAAACATATCACGATGTTGACATACAGAATGTTTCGTTTTGTTTGTTTTTGAGAAAGAAGCGTTTTGTGGTAAGAAAATAGCAGAAAATAGAAACTAAAATTTATGCCGTTAGGTTAATGGCATTTCACTGCACGGTAAATTATCTCCCTCACCTAAAAGTTGTAGACTGTCAGAAAGGCAAGGGACATCTTCTGTAACTGCAGTGCCTCTAATATCAAAAGCCGTCATGCTGAGGTTATTTCTCACAGCCCTGGTGTCCACTGACAGTCACTAAACAATAGTAGTTCTCCAGGGTGGAAGTACAACTACATTTTAATTATGAATATGTTGGTTAAACTGAAAAACTACTGATAGTCAATCATTTTACACGATAAAAAAATGGCAATTTCATGTTTTCAATTTAACAGCACACTGGGATAGAAGCTGCTTGTTTTTACATGGAATTTCTTCTGTGCACAATACTTTAATAATATCGTATCCTAAAGAGAGCAACTTCATTTTTTAAATTAATTATTTTTTAAAGTATGAATATCTACGTAACAAAAACTTTGCCATTTTAACCATTTTTAAGTGTATAATCTAGTGGCATTAAGTACATAGCACTTTAATTTTAAAACTGATAGTTTAGTTCAATCTTGTAACAAACCTACTGCCCCCCACCAAAAAAAAAAAAAACAAACAATGGCCAAAAAAAAAAAATGGTGCCTTTTCTTGTATGTCTGTTTTAAATTTACACGAATGAGCAAATAACAATAAGAGAATGTTTGTGAAGCTGAGGAACAGAGATGAAAGTTTAAAGCTTCATGATGATCAGAGATGAAGTTTGTGGGTGTAATTGTTTAATGGCATTGTAAGGAAGGCTATCCAAGTTGACAGCAGTTTTGGTTTTTTTTTTTTTCCTTAAAATAGATGACTTTGTTTAACACACTCTTTTTATTAATGCGGTGTTTGCCAATGTCAGATGACACCATTTTGGTCTCTGTAAAAACATACCTTTCTTTTTTGTCTCCAAAAGCAAGCAAAAGGCATAAAGCCAATGTAAAATCCTTACTACACACTTGTATATCTCGTCATCATTTAATCTTATGGACCGCTATTATTTTATGTTAATTAATATTATTTAATACCAAATCCACAGGCCGCCACTACATCGCTTGAACATCTGTGTATGAAAGCTCATTAGCTATGTATGGTTTTAGAGACAGAGTTAGAAGCAAAAGATAATCCCTGGAAGAACTTTAAAAATTACCAAAATTCATAAAAACTAACTATTTCGTAAGGAATTCAAAAATGCCAAGTTACGAGCTTGAGTGAGAATATGGGCCTGCGAGTGCCTTTTTGCTGCATTGACTGGGGTTGTGATTGCTCTGTGACCTACCCAAAGGGTGGTATCTCAGCTACTCTTCCGTAGACAGAGCAAGTTCATAACTGCACAAGTGAAAACTCACACAAGTGTCACCTTTGTAATGTTCTCAGTTTGCTCACCCGTTGTCATTCAAGTCACACGCATAGGCATAAAATGATAATCGCATGTTTCTGCATGCTTGTCACTCCAAGATTCCTATAGATTTCAGTTTCAATACAAAATAAATGTTTACTTCATGGAAATGATCATTTAAAAATTTGACACAGAGAATGCATTATCTAGTTCTTGGGCTGGTGGGTCTGTTCTTTAATTTTTATTTTTTTAAAGACTTTTAGCAAGGGATTTAATTTACCAAATTTAATCCTATCTATTTTGTCGCTTCCCATAGTTTTTTATGCACATATATTTTTCCCCCTGTTCCTTCTTTTGCTCTCAATAGTTAGCACTAGGGACGATATCTGCCTCTTAATCTGGGCTATTACTGCCCAATGGCTGGTGCCCAGTAGCTTCTGAATTAGTAGCTTTGGATAATTACCACAATGTCATTAAGAAATAAATTAAATTTAACTTTATAAACCGACCTTCAACTTTTCTTGGTGTCACTCTTCCTGAGAGTTTGGGCAAGACAAAGAGAGATGTTTCTTTAAATGAAATCTGAATGACTTTGTTCCTATTTTAAATAAAAATAAGCCCTTAAGGAAAAAGAAAGCAAATGTGTTTTTGAAACAGTCTCATAGCTTTTGTCACAGAAAACTACTGGATGATCAAAATTCACAAGAAGTATTTAGTAGTTATTCAGGAATTTTTAAGGAAAGCAATCAGGTTTTCTCGGATGGATATAAGAAATGCCAAATTATTACAAATGACCGTTTTTAAATTGGAAGCATTAAATTAAATCAAAGTGTGAGGATCGAGTAAGCAGATTCATTGAAGTGGAGTAAGTGAAGGAAATGAGTAAGACAGAATCAAAGGAAATAGATCATGAGACTCAATAATAAAGAATGGAGAGTTAGGTTTCTATTTATTTCTGTGGAGTATTACTTGATGTCAATTCATTTGTGAAAACCAGTGCATCTGGAATTGCTGGGAGTGCTGAATCACGGGGTAGAAAAACAATCGAATCAACTGCTCTGTTGCATGAAAAAAAAAAAACAACTAAATATCTGTGATGAAAATTATTTTTATTATATGTCAGAAATTCAAATCTACTGAAGCAAATAGTCAGGCTAGTTCAGTTCCTATGAATCATTGCTGAAATAAATTCTAAAATTCCAGGCATCAAATTAAGTCCCTAACCACATAAGAAGAAAAATGTAGTAAATCGCAAATATAGTTTAAAATAAATTACAAGACATAGTCAAAATAAGAAATGAATTGAAATTGTTGACTTGATAAAAAAAATTAACACATCCATTGAAATCTTTTTAATTAATTAGACATAATTTCTTATATGGTTAGGGATTTTTTGTTTGTTTATTTGTTTGTTTTAGCAAACCCTCTCTTCTTTTTCATTTAGGAAGAAAAGCACTCCTCTAGGATCTATGACCTGTATGTTAAAAACCCAGAGCAACACTTTTAACATGTTACACTGTTCCTGGTGATCTATGAATTATTTGATTTTGAGATTTTTATTGACGTTCTCTAACTTGATTATATGAATATGGTACAAAAAATGTTTTAGATGCAGTTTTTCCTATAAGAATCTGCAAAGGAGGACGTTTGAAGAGAGGGTGTCTGGGGATTAGGCTGTAGAGAAAAGAATGGCTGGCCAGATGGTGCTGGACATATGTGGTAGGTATGATATAGCTTGCTTTTATTTATTTTTTTGGAAAACTTAAGTGTGGAGAGGATCTGAACGAGCCATTTGGTACATCTCCTACTTTTATATTATTGTTTCCATTAGCATACTTTTCAAGACTTGGTCTTGCTATTTCATTAGACAAAGAATTCTGACCCAGTTCTTGAAATTTAGACCTGCCTTCCTTGAAATTGAGTTGAAATCTTTAATTCAGATTACAATGTTAAAAATTGTATTTCTCTGTTATTTGGAAGTAGAGGTCAATATAGAGTAAATAATCTTAACCACATGATTTATTAGCTTCGATGTATCTGAGAGCATGCAAAATAGCCAGTTGTCCCCATGACGTAAATTTCCCCTCACTGGGACTGGTGATGAATTGAATTATTCCAAAGACACTCTCTCTTTTTTCTGGGGGACCAGATGTACATCCATGTCGAGATGGTTGGCCAGGAATAGGGATGGCTGTGGGACAGAGGAAGAAGGTGACGCACACTGGCTGTGAAGAGCAGAAGGCTACAGTTCCAGCTCACAAATGTACCTGGCTGTTCATTCATTTATTTATTCATTTAATAACATTCTCCTTTGAGCTGTTATCCTTCTGTCCTCTCAGCTCACGTCATAGGAGTAAAAGGGTGCTAAATCATTTTAGGGACCATTATTTGTAGTATGATCTTGATTTTAACCATGATTTTGCTGACTGGTGGCAGATTAAACAGCAGATGACAATGCCAGAGAGAATTTTGACCCTTAGCCAGCCCAATGATATTTCTCTTCAGAGAACATGTAATAAGAGAAAACAGTTTCCTATTTTATAGGTTGATTTCATTAATTGCATTAACTTCTTTATATATTCCAGCTTTACTTGCTATATTTGAATCAAAGATCAACACACTTCATCTGTAAAGGGCCAGAATGTAAATCTTTTAGGCTTTGTGAGCCTCCCGGTCTCTGTTTAACGACTCAAATCTACCACTGTAGCATGAAATAGCCATAGATAGTATATAAACAAATGAGCATGGCTGTGTTCCAATAAAACTTTATTTACAAAAACAGGTGGCCATTGTTGCTGACCTCTGCTATATTCTATAATGTTGTTATAGCTTTCCTTTCATATTTTAAATAGTAGCTAAAAATGAAGAACGATAGAGCTTTCAAAGACCTTGCCCAGTGAATGTGGTCTTTCCAGGACATCGGTCTTCATCACTCATTTGCTTCCAGTGATAATTTCCTAGATGCTAGAAAGTAGAGCAGTCTGCGGTTCAGTTATTCAGCCTTGTCACTAAATCACATTATCTAAGTAAATGGGGAAAAAAGTGTACACGACATTCGTTTGTTTTCCTTTCCTCAATTTCCCATCGTTTGTTTCATACCCACCTTTAGGGATGACTAACCACAGTTGTGTCTATGGACATCAGCCATCACCACTCACCTCAGCCCCAACCATAAATATTATCTCAGATATCATAGTCTTTTGCGCTTCTTCAAGAATATAGATTGGCCTCCTGCCCTTCGCTCTCTTCTACCCTCTGAGAGGAACATTTGTCTTCCTTCTATAAGGCAGGATCTTCCTAGGTATGCACATTTTCCCATTTCTTGCCAGTTGCCCAGAACCGACATATTAATATAGCATTCAAGCTGAGGCAAGCACATGACTCCCTTCTAAGTGTTGGGACCCTGTATACTGCGTTCTTTGAAATTTTATAAATAATTTATAGTTAATGTCTTCATTTAAGTTTGGCTCAAAAACATAAAATAGACGTGATTTTCTTTTCTTTCCTATCTAAAGATTTACTGGTGTAAAAAGGCATTCTCAGATGCACTGGAAAACCTCTACCCACTTGCCGATCGCATCCCCACATCTGCTGGGTATTTTTATGCAAATTAAGCATCTCAGGCATGGCTGCCATGTTGTTCTCAGAAAATACAGTCCATGTTTTTCATTGCCATTGCCTAGCAGCCTGTGCCTGATTTCCCAAATGTCTGGAGACTTCCCCATCCCCATGAGACGAGGACAGAGAGTAAATGTATCCTACGCTGAGATTCCCCAAATTGCACAGCCTGGCCTGAGTGAGGTCAGTGTGCTGGGTCAACTAGGGGTTCATTTTTTGGTCCACAGGGTCCCAAGGTACTTCTTTACATTCAACCAAATATTTATTTAGCAGACATTTATTGGGCACCTCTTATGTGTTGGGCATGGAGAAATTTTTTTAATTTTTCAGATCAAAAGTGATCTGAGGATGAAATTTTTCAGAACAGAAGTGATCGAGCTACATGGACTCCTGTTGCCCGAAGTTGATATGGAAGGCTCACAGCCACTTTACCAAGAGGAAATCAGAGCATACATACCATGAGGCAACCTGACCTTCTTCTGGCTCTTTCCACCAGCCCCATTGGTTTTTTTTTTTTGCTTTCAGAAAATGTAGCACAACCCATGACTGAGAGAGAATCTCCTGAACAGCAAAGCAAAAATCTAAATTCAGGGAAGGCTAAGAGTTAAGTTTTAAGAGCCTCGAAATAATGTCAATAGCTTGGGACCAGAAACGTTTCTCTAGGAGGCACAGAAGCACAACCCACCTGCAAATGGACTTCAGAAAAATTCTTGTTGAGCTAACCACTGCTTCAGCAAAAATGGCAGCAAATGCACCAGCCTCAGTAGGATAACATGGTGGTTTCAAAAATGTGCCACGTGGAGTCAAAATGCCCGTGTTTATACGCAGGATCCTCTACCCTGGCTGCACGATCGTGGGCAAGTGACCTACCTTCTCATTGCCCTCAGTTTCTTCATTTGTAAAGATGGAATAATAACGGTACCTATTTCATAGGGTGGTTGTGACAAACAAGGTAATGGATGCGAGGTGTGCTTTGCATGATGATAGCATATCTTAAGCACTCTAACTTATCGCTATCGTCATCGACAGCAAAAACAGCGGCAGCGAAAATAGGTTCAATGTGCCCTTCTGACTGTCCTAGCTTTTTTTTTCTTTTCAGATGTCTTTAAAAGTCTTTAAATGTCTTCAAAAGACATTTGACTTTAACTTGAAGCCAACAAAATTTTCTCTAAAGCACCACCTAGAAAAGTATGTTTCCACTTCCTAATTGGAAATACCTTGAGAGTTTTCAGAGACCATGGAGAGTGGTGGCGGGGATTTTGAAAAAGGCTTAGTGAGGTTTTAAGCGGACCTGGTCAGGGCATTTGCTCTGTTGCCTCGCAATGCGGCAGTTTTCTCAGCCTTTATCCTCAGTGACGTGAGTGCCAAATGGAGCGTTGTAACCTGATCATCTGATGGGATAATTACCTATGTCAATGCTAGAATCACTTTTTTTATCCTGAAATATTTGCGGCACCCCAGAGGATATCACTCCTTCTGAGATTTTATGCGATTCTCAGATATAAGCTGGCATAGTCATCTTATGGTCTCTTAGGGATTTCAAGATTGTAATTCAACTAATGGTTACCAGCAGCCTCTCTGTGTCAGGCGAATTAGTAGATGTTTTCTTCTCTCCGATCCCCTAAGTAGGAAATGTAGTCATATTACCAGCTATATGAGTCCCCAGGAGGCCACTTGTCACCTTATATGTGAGTAAGCAGTGGTTGGAACCCAAGGCAAGCAGCCCTTGGTCTATAAAACACTAGATGATCATTGGATCAGGATTTCATCCAGAACATTCTAGACTGAAATACCAAGTTTAAAATAAGGTGACAAAGAATACTGCAGATGTCAGTGGGAAGACAGGAGTTTCATCCAAGAGTCAGCAGACCATGGGGTTCTTTGCCAGATTTTCAAGGCTGGAACTGGGTACTGTTATGGAGAGTGAGCCTGTAGTCACCTTTGCTTGTGCAGCTGCAATAATTATGGCACTCTGTGGGTCCGAAAGAGAAATAAGCAGAACAATATTATCGCAAGAAGCCAGATTTTTGCTATGAATAGTGTCTGCCCAAAATGAGCATTCTAAGGGGTAACGGGTGGGGGAGGTGGATAAAATAAGGAAAGAAAAGACAATTTTGGTCATTTTTGTAAACTTATATTCAAAAATGGAAGAGACTCCGACAGTTTCAATTTATCATGCTGAGTTGATAAGATGGTACTGAATGATTGCATTTCAATCACATATTTTAAAACTCCCCCTTGCCTTTAACTATATGGTAAGAGTAACTAAAAATGCTGATATAAATTCTTTGCTGGAGAAAGAGACACTGACTCTTTGCCACCTGAAATTGGCAGTGAACAGCAGAGCTGAAATGGAAATTGGCAGGTACCACTGGATGTACCCAGGCTCAAAGAACCACCAGTACCATCCCGTGCCAACCCTGGGGGACAGGGCTAGCCCCTTGAGCAGTCCAGGTAAATACAGCCTTGGGGTGAATTCTAATAGCAAGTCAACTGTTATCGTTAATATTATTTGTAATGATTCTTTCAGATTGGTGATATTTTATGTTTTGCTTGATGCATTAATTTGTTCACAGGGGCGTGGGTGGAATTGGCCCTTTAAAAATTTTTGAATCATCTTTTTTTCTCTCCTCCTCTCCATTCCACCCCATCTTTCGCCTCTCTGTTTTCCCTCCTCCCCTTTTTCTCACCCTTACCTTTTCCGAAACGGAGCAGTGTACAAAGAGATACGCCTTTGGGTTAACCACAGAATTCCCAGTGTCTGAACCAGTAATGGGAGGAGAGGGCTGTCACCCAAGTCCACGTTGATACTGAGAACTAGGCCAGGACACTTGAGGAGCATTGGCTCCGAGACCACTGTGGGTGTCCCCAGATGTCAATTCGGCCCCACTGCTTTGCATCACTCTGATTTAACATCAGTCATTACCTTTGAGGCGGGAAAATCAAAGCCCATGAAATGAGCATTGGATAACTATATAGGTATACACGATCCCATCAGGTAGGTCCATTGGGTCCAGTTTCTGGTTTCCTTGCTCATGAGAAACACTGGTCTCTCAGGACTGCTAGATACTGGGCCTGGGTGAAATGTATGTCGGTCGATTTGGGGACCCAAGAGGGGAAGAATGCTGAGCAATATGGACATCCACCCGCCACACGTTCCCAAAGTCTACCCATGTCTTAATACTCAGCTCAGTTAGCTAAAATTCAGTGATCTGAAGTTACTTAAAATATGAATATAAAAGGGATGGTAGTGGGTCAAATAAACACAGTGGGTTTAAAGTACTGCTGTCATTTCACATGAACCCATAGCATCATTTTCCCCACATAGTTGCTTACTTTTTCAGGAACGCCTAAGAAATGACAATGTGGAAACTACAACTCTAGCTAGAGCAATCCTGAGGTACAGTGTCAGACACCTACTGAATTACAAAGTCACAACACCTGTAATTTAATAAAAAACTTTTTTCTTTTAAAACCTAAATTGTGGCTTCAGGTTAATGAATACGGAATGTGACTTTAGATTTAGTTCTACATCATGAGCTATGTATTCCTTCATTCTACGTAGGGCTGTTAGGCACCAACTCCGTGAATGCCTGAGCAGTGCCGGTTAGAAAAGATGAGCAAAAAGGGACATGAGACATCAGTTCTCATAGATCCTTTAAAGAATGGAGGGTTCTGGAATCTAGATTTTTTTTAAAAGTTGCCACTAGACGTGACATAGCCATATAATGGGATACTGTTCAGCAGTAAAAATGAAGTATTGGCACGTACTACCACATGGAAGAATCTCAGAGACATTATGCTGAGTGAAAGAAGCCAGACACCAAAAAACAAATATTGTATGATTTCATTTATATTAAATCTGGAATTGAAAAATCTATGGAGACAAGAAGTAGATTAGTGTTTGCCAGAGCCTGGGGGAGAGGGGAATGGGGAGTGACTGCTGATGGGTACAAGGGATCTTTTTTGGAGTGACGGAAATGTTTTTTTTAATTAATTTGTGGTGATGGTTACGGAAGTCTATAAATTTACTCGAAGCAGGTGAATTTTATATGTAAACTTTATCTCATTAAAGCTATTTCTAAAAAAGCTTCCCCACCCTAAAAAAGCACCATCAGATGTGTACAGTTCAATGTTACAGAATGGGAACGAGAAAAGGGTATGTGTTAACGCGACAAGAAGGTCCCTAAGCTATCGGAAATTATTGCTTGCGAGAGAACGGTATTCATTTTAAGAATGCGTTAAAAGACAACAGTCTAGTTGGAAATCGAGAAAAAAAATTAAGTGTTTTTAATAATAATATCTTATTAGGGGAAAGCCCACTAACAATTGTTCTTGATGAGTTTGGTCCACTGGTTGAGCAGTTCCCTGTAAGAGCACTGGAAAAATACTTTTTCAACCCTACAACCAAACACTGGAATATGGGGATTCTAACTAGTAGTGGCAGCTGAGAAGAAAAATACAAGGCTCCCATTTCTTTTCGGAGACCTTTGGGGCCAGATTTGTTTCAGAATTCAGAAGAGTTTGGGCTTTTGAAAAGTAACATGACGTATATACCATGTGCTACATGCCATCACCAGCAAGGTCTGGGTGCTCCCACAAATCCAACACATTATCTTTATGACGAGCCTAGGTTGGGTAAATGGAGCCTGTAAAAAGCCTCTTGTCCATTCGAGTCAGATTTTGGCACCAAGTAAGTTCAGATCAGAGTAGCTTTTGTTGCCAGATGAGTTAGATCTATAAATCAACCAACCAACCAACCAACCAACCAACCAACCAACCAACCTTTGTTTTTAGAGTTTTGGGAATTCTGGAATGGTACGATGAGAAATTGTAGAACTCTAATGGTATCAGGTTTCTGGTGATAACTCATGTGAGAATTCCATAAACAAGCAGATTCCTGTTTGAGGGGGAGAAACAAAATCACGGAACTTGATTTATAAAATCATCTCCACCCACACGTATTTTTAACTTTTTCTGTGCAGTGACTGAAGTCATTGGAAAAAATAAGTCTCTGTGGCACACGCGTTGGGACCATTTGAGTGTGGAGCCAGCTGTAGAGCCCTTGCATGTCGGATAGTATAAAGAATACTGTACAGGCCCCAGAGTGAGGGGACCGAACCCAGCCATGTTGTCACCTTCCCAGTTGCTTGGAGATTTTGTTGGCTTCTAAATCACTGCAGTTGGCATTCTGTACTTAGATCCCAAACCAGATGGTATGAGGGAAAAAAATAGAGAATTCCATATGGCTCTGTGTCTTTTTATTTTTTTCTTTTTTGCAGAGTTCTCAGTTTCTTTCTAGTGGAAGAGGGGGGAAGAGGTTTTGATACAGGCTGACCAGATCTTTGCCAAAGGAAAATGCCTCCCCCGCGCGTTTGGTGATTATGGTCCAGACCACTCTCCCCAGCCCCGCAGCTTCCTTATTTCCCAGGAAAAGTCCAGTGGTTCCAGTTTCCTTTGCCTTGATCTTTTCACGTTTTACTTTTTTGGTGTAACTTCCCAGTACAATTACATTTTTAGAATTTGGATAGTTAATCTATCACCATCTGTTGCTTTTTTTATTATTATTATTTTCATTTTTTAACTTCTTGAGCCAGGTAATACCTACATCTTCTCTAGACCTACAGGAAATGAAAGTATGGAAAAGATGGATGGCCACATGGGCAACCCCGTGTGATACCTCCTGGGGCTCCTAGGCCTGAGATGGCAGCAGTAGTGGAAGAAGGAATCGTTAAATAGTACACGTGCGT
>NW_006435837.1:8146960-8149909 GCF_000325575.1 Pteropus alecto
AGGGAGGGAATACTTCTGGCTACTGTCAGTTGCGTTGCACAGAGTTCAGAGTATAGTCTTAAGAGAATTGAAATCCTCTATTCCAAGTGTGGTCTGTGGACAAACAGAATTGGAATCACCTGGAAGCTTAGTACAAATGCAGAGTCTCAGGCCCCACTCTGGACCTGCTGAATCAGAATCTGCATTTTAACAAGATTTCCAGATGCTTCCTGTGCACACTGAAATTTGAAAAGCACTAATTTAGAGGAAGGTTCAGGAGCAAGAAGAGAACAGACAGGAAGGAATCGAAGTGAATTTACCCTTGAGATCTAGGCATCTCTTTATCTTTGAATAAGACAGAATTGCCTAAGGTGTTCATTCTTCTCTCCCTCTGTTTGTGAAGAGCTGACATAAGGACGGCCAGTCATAAATGCACTGAGTCCTGCTTAGTTTGAAGGTCTGTGACCTTGACTCTCTTACCTACTTTTCTGAAAGCGTGCTTCCTCTCATTCCTTTGTTTAAAATCTTGCTGAAGGAGAGTGAGGAGGAGAAGTGAAAGTGGAAAAGGTTTGTTTCCTTGTGCCAAAGAGCGGGGCAAGGAGAAACTAGTTGATCGGAGCTTGGGGGAAATTTTTAAATGTCCCTCATCACATTCTTTAATAAAATCCAGTGATGCGCAAGGTGCTGTTACTTAATATAGGCTATAAGCTAATGGGTCAAGAACAACTGTTCATCCACTGGTAAATCTGTAGTTCAGCCTTCAATCTGACAGGTAAGGAATAGAAAAACCAGACCGTTAACCGATGACTAATTCCCCCCTCTACCCATCTCCTAAATCCTAATTGCTCTGATACTTGCTTGGGTTAAGATGGCCATAGATAATTCTAGAATAGAAGTCCAAAGAGAGCCCCTCTCACATACAATGGAGAGTGTGGGAAGAGTACGGGGAATGGTGTTTTGCTGAGAGTGTAGCCGGAAGCCCAGATGTCAGGCTTTCCCTCACTGAGAACGAATTCCTGAGCCCCCTGAGCCTCCGTGAAGGGGCAGGGACCTGCCGAGAGGGCAAGTAAGCCCTCTCTGTTCACCGCTGTGACTCAGGTCACACGTTTGGTGCTTTGTATCTGCCCAGGTGTGACTTGAGAAGGCGGGCCCTGAGATCCCCAGCCTTGATCCCTACGGCCCCTGCTAGGCTAAGCGTGAGAACTACCTCTCATGGATCCACTTTATAGACTGACACCTGTGGCTATGAGTCCTAGGAAATGCTGTTGGATTTTTTTGTTTTTCTTTAGTGTCACTTTTTCTTAACCTAAGGTTGTAAGGCTACTACGTTTGAGGTCTTTTCTGAAAACACTTGAAATGTATTTTAAAGAGAAAGAAACATTAATCTTTTGCGGTGCATCTTTGAGCCTCTATTGCGATTGAGTATATTTGTAAATAAAGTTTTATTAGAACCAACCATGCCCATTCATTTACAGATCGTCTGGCTGTTTTCCTGCTACAATAGCAGAATTGAGTGGTTACCACCATATGCCCTGCAAAGCCAAAAATATTTACTGTCTGGTCCTTAACAGGAAAAAAATGCCAGCCTGACTTAAAATAATTGCATTCTTAGCACATCTTGCAAATTCAATCCACTTAGGGTAGGTAACACCTAAAAACACGGCTTGTCACTCAGTTTTCTAAAATCTTTTCCATCCAAGATCCCTCACCTTCTTCTCTCGAGGCTCCAGAATCCTTGCTTCTGGATAGGTGGGTGGGAGGGGGGTGCATTGTTCAGAGGCTTTAGACTAAAGCTCTGCTCTTGTCCAGAGGGTCCCTTGGCTTTTTCTGAAAGCTCAGCCTCTCTGGCCTCTTTCAGGTCTTTCTCTGAGTGTTCTCATAATAAACCAAATCCTGTTAAATGGCTGTCATGGAGCTGTGTTCATTTGATCCATTCAGTGTGCTTTAGCAAGTTTTATTTTCTATGATATGTGAAACATCATTTATATTTCATTAATGTGATATAGGGGGGAGGGTCATTTCTTTAAGCGATTTTTCAAAGTATGGGCCTCTGATGCCCTGAATCAGAATCACCAAGGATGCTGGTTAAACATTCAGATTCCCAGGCCCCTCTTCCCTTCTTTGAGGTGTATTAAAAAATGCAAAAAGACTCTATTGTTGAGCTGTAGACAAACACCAGCGTATTATTTATTGTTGCATAACAAATTAATCTTGAACTTAGCAGCAAGAAACAACAACATATTATCTCGATTTCTGTAGGTTGGATCTGAGCTCAGCTTATCTGTCCCTGGGTCTCATCTGAAAGCCCAACCAGGGAACCATGCACTTCCCAGCTCACTCTGTGGTTGTTGGCAGGACTCAACTCCTCACAGCCTGTTGTACTGAGGGCCTCAGTTCCTCACTGGCTGTTGGCCCAAGACCTCCCTTGATTCCTTGCCACGTGGGCTTTCCCATAGCTCCCTCATGACATGGCAGCAGGCTTCATTAGAGAGAACAAGTGAGTAGGTAAGAGAGTGTGCCAGCAAGTGAGAGAAAGAGAGAGAAAAAAAAATGCTAGCAAGACAGAAGTCACAGTCTTTTGAAACCTAATCAGGGAAGCAAGTCAACTAGGTCTTGCCCACATTCAGGGAGAGGAATGACATGAGGGTGTGAATATCAGGAGGTGGGGATGGGGGTTTCTAGAAGGCTGCCTGTCGCAAGCTATATAAACCTTTCAAAGTGGAAATGCATCCTTTGTCCCCAGAGAGCACTGTCTTCTCTCCTTGATGACACTAGCCCCTTTACTTACCTGTCACCAAGTGGGCGGGGCTGTGGTTTCTTGGGCCACCGGATATGTTCCCCCAGCCCCACCTCACCCAGGTTGATGTGGCTCCTGCCTTTCGATGCCAATCTTTAGTTCCCAAAAGGGATTCGGAACGTTTTAAAATTACTGGTGTCTTTTGTAAAAATCAAACTTAAGAAGCAGGTCTC
>NW_006435837.1:8150078-8157297 GCF_000325575.1 Pteropus alecto
CGATAAATTTGACATTCGTATGTGCCCAAGTAAGATGGCGACATGTCCATCAATCCCAAAGTTTCCCTGGTCCCTCTGTAAGCCCTCCCTCTCACCTGCCCTCTCCAAGTGACCACTGATTTGCTTTCTGTGTCTCTGTATTCGTTTACATTTTCTAGAATGACCCTTATGAAGATTTGTTCACATAAATCCTCTCACTGTTTCTGACCCATGAAATGTTGGGTGATGATGGCTGCTTAATAGCTCCAAGCTTTGTCTGATTTTCATCCTTCCTTCCTGCCTCCGCTGACCACACCATATGCACTTCGAATAAAACAAAAAGACCTATTCTGCTACCACCTACAGTGGAAGAGTTTAGTTTGCACCCACTCCAATCCAGCCTACACCCCAGTGCCAGATTAACATCTTAAAAGCATACCTTGGATCATGTTGCTTACCTGCTCACAAACCTTCCCTGTCTCCTCACTGCCTGCCAAATGCAGCCCACAAGGCCACAGGCTCCACCTGCCTTTCTGGCTTCTCTCCCGACACTACCCTGGCATCCTTGATGAACTCGGCCACACCCTGCATTCTCCCCATGTGCCCCTCACCACGTTGGTCCTGCGCTCCTTCCCTGATGCCGTTCCATCTGCCCTAGCCATGGGATCCTTCTGTTCTTCAAGGCCTGTCTCCACTATGGCCACCATACACCCTTCTTAGCTCCTCGTACTAGGCCAAGGCGATCTGTCCCTATCTCACTCCCCATGTCCCTGAGTCATCTCTTTATTCTACTTTGATGATTTCTTATGTTTTTCTGTCCCTTGCCCCACTCCAAAGTGTCAATACTGGAAGGGCAAACCAAACCCCTGCAGCTCCAGCACAGTGCCTCACGTAGAGCAGCAGTTCAACAGACACTCCTTGAATTCAATGAAATCCAGGAAAGCATAGACACTATCGCCCAGATGGTCAAGGGGGTTGAGTGCTGCCAAAGCTTGATAATGTAGATAGTTCTCAAATTTCTTGAACACCCTATGGATTTCCATGCTCTTAAAATCTGTGTCATCTGAACTTAGAGCTAGCTTCTCCTACTCACCATCGGTTTCCCTGATTCTTTGCTCCCCCATTTCACTAGGCTAAGAACACACACACATGGTCTTTAGGAAAACCAAAGCCAGTTTCCACAAAGGCAAAGGAAGAAATTAATGAGTGTCTATTTCTTGAATTTGTTTATTCTTACCAGGTGAACATTATCTTCACTTTTATATAATTGCTTATCGTCTACTGCTCATGCCATATTGCAGATGTTTGAAGCTAATCTATTTTAAGATTTTAATCTACTTAATAGATTTCAGGACGAGCTTTTTAAAAGGATCTGCTGAAAAGCAATTCCTTTGATATTATTAAAAAGAGTTTCAGCATTTTAGCATTATATAGTTGAACTTTTACATCAACTACTCTAAGAAGCTCAAGGGAGAACTGAGAAGCAACCTATCTAATCATTTAAGTGATTTCTCACTTAGCTCTTTCACAGGAATCCCCTGTAACTTCACGATACCTTCTTAATGCGCTATACCCATGGTTCACAGACTTTTAGGAGTTAAGTCCCTTTATACTCTTAAACATAATTGAAGACCCCAAAAAGCTTTGGCTTATGTGGGTTGTGTGTGTAAATCTTTTCTGTATTAGAAATTACCACTGAGAAATTTGTTATTAAAGAATGCTTATTATTTATTCAAAATAATGATAAACCCATTACATGTTAACATAAATAATATTTAGGAAAGATAGCTTCAGCGAGAAGAATAGTACTGTTTTACATTTTTGCAAATCTCCTTACTATCTGGCTTAATATTAGACAGCTGGATTCTTACATTTGCCTCTACATGCATTCAAAGGCTTCTTGGGACATCTAGTTTTGGTTGAAGTATATGAAGAAAACTCAGGGTCTCACAGATATGTACTTGGAGAAGGGAGGAGTGTTTAAATGGCCTTTTCATATATTTGTACTCTATTCTATTAAAATCTCTTGCTCTATCTTGGCTCTGTATTCAAGAATGATTTTGTAACATCACACATTGGTCATTTGAAAAAATCGGTTCTCTGAGTTGTGCAGATCTTTCAAATATGGACACATTTCATTGTACCAGATCGAAAAAGTGGCATTTGTTCATACTACCAGCAATTGCATCAAGAAGCCTTTCAAGTGTTGGAAAGCAGTCATGTTCACTATGGTAGGTACGAGTTTTCCAAAATTGATTGGCAAAAGATACTATTAATTGTTTCCTTTGACGTGACATGCTCATTTGAGTCATTTTGTGCAAATTTCTGTCAGATACCCAAGTCTCAATCATTGTAACTTGTCAGCTATTTCAAGAAAAAATGGTGTTCCACAGACACACACACACACACACGATGCTAGTTCAGCTCGTAACTCAATCAATCACACAAGAACTTTGCCTCCAGACAACCATCACATTTTAATACCCACCAGAAGTGCTTTCTGCATCCTTCCCATTTCATCACACAGATTTTTGAAAAGGTGTATACTCGGGTTCAGATCTAATGACATTCATCATTTTTTTCCGGCATCCGGGACATTTTTAAGTGAAACTGTTCATTTTGTTTTTATCTATGTTACTGTGAGTACATGGTGGTGAAGAATGCACTGCTGATTAGTACCCTTTGGTGCCACTGCCTGATTCGCGCTAAGCTAAGCCATCAGCACTTTTACTGTGCAAATGTCAACACGGTGAATTCAATAACATCTTAGTGCTATTATAAAAAATTTGAGCCTCGCAGACCTCCTAAAAGAGTCTCAGGGTCTTCCAGGGCTGCACAGACCCCCACTTTAAGAGCCACTGTTTTCTGCCCTTGTGGCTCGGTGCGGGGCCAGTGGACTGGCAGAATGGAATCACTGCCAGGCAGCTGGTAAGACATGCGCAGGCCTCTTCCCAGACCTGCTTAAATACGAATCTGCACGTTCACGAGATCCCCAGGGGATTTATGTGCACATTAAAATTTGAGAAGCCCTACTGTTCTAACAGGGATCCTGGAAAGGGCCAGGTGGTAAACATCTGTGGAAACCAGTCCCCTCTGCTTTCGAAGCTTGCAAATAGCCACACACAGTAGATGAATGAGTGTGGCCGTGTTCCAATAAAACTTTATTTATGGACACAGACATTTGAATTTCATATACTTTTCATATGTCATGAAATATTCTTCTTTAAGGGTTATTTTTGAAAATCATTGAGAAACATAAAAAAAGCATTCTTGGCCATACTTGTTCTCCAACCTGGGTGCTCATTGAAATCACCTGAAGAGCTTTGTTTTTAAAATAGCAAACCCTCTAATTCCTGAGTCCCGCCCCCGGAAATTGAGATTTAGTTGGTCTGTGGTGAAGTCTGGGCGTCGGGACTTTCAGACGCTCTGCAGATAATTCTGATGTGCAGCAAAATTTGAGAACTTCTGCTCTACAGTATTTTTTAAAGTAAACTTTATTTTCAGCAACTTGTTTTAACCGTCAAATTCAACAGTAACATCAGGTATCTATCTCTGCCAGGATTGTACATTGTAACCTTAGAGCGAGGGGTTTCTTGCCCTTCGTGCTGGTGACATCCACATCCCATCCTTCTTTGTCTTGGGGAGGGGGCAAAGGAGGGGCTATCCTGTCCTGTACTCTGTCAGGTAATTAGCTGCATTGCCCTCCCCGTTGTGGTGACTAAAAATACTTCCCCACATCCTGCCCAATGTCACCGGGGGCAGGGGGGGTTGGGGCTGGGCAAAATCGTCCCCAGTTGAAAACCACCGGTCTAAACCCTGCGTACTTATCTGCATGCGGCCTCAGGGATTCTCCATCTCACCACTAATGACATTTGGGGTCAGATGCTTGTTGGGATGTCCTGTGCACTATAGGGTGTTTACCAGCATCCCTGGGGTCAGTAGCACCCCCTCCCCCAGTTGTAATGACCAAAACTATTTCGGACATTGCAGAATGTCCCCTGGAGGCACAGTCACCCCCTGTCTAGAACCACTGCTTGGGCCATCTCAGAATCAGAGAGGTCTCTGTCGCTGACATTCACTTTTGCTTCTTTTAAGTAGAATTCTCTCTGCCTCCATTTTCCTGATGCTGGCTGTTTCTGAGTTGCAAACCTTGGTTGTTCTCTTTTTCTTTTTAATTCTGCGGCTCATTAAGAATCAGTAAAGTAGCAGGGAAGGCCATGCGTAGAGCGTGGTGTGTGTGTGAGAGCGTGGAGTGTGTGACGTTCGTTCCCTGGGGAAGAATCTGTGCCTTGTTCCCACTGGCCCTCCTTCTGAGCCAGCATTAAATCTGCAGCCAGGGTCACAGACAACTCGGGGCAAATCACTGGGCCGTTATGAACTCACAGCCATGGCAACGGCCATCCGCAAGCTGGAGGACAAAACGCGTTTTATTCTGTTGTTCTGCACCAAAGGTTCTAGAGATGCTGGAGACAAAATGGCCATTGAGAGTTAGAGGCATCGATGCGTACTTTTTCTCCCTACTATGTGGTTTATATTTAAACTGTCTTAGGCTAATAATGCACATCGGAGTTTTTGTGTGAATCAACACCTAAAATTCAAAAATTCTCTTTAGTCGCAGAGACCCGCTAAGTGAAGGCTTAAGACATTGTTAACCTAAGAGTTTTGGGGGGTTTAATAAATAAGAGGTATTGAGAATTACTAGGAAAATACGCTAGAAGACCTGGCATTGATTTTTTTTTTTTTTACTTGAGTAGATCATAGTCATCATCAAAAACAAACAAACAAACAAAGCTTTCCTCGCCTTTTCTGGTTCATGTTAACCAATGTTGTCCTTGCTAGTGTGAAGCTGGGGAAAACCTGAGTGTGGATTTATAGGCGTCTCCAAGAAAAGCACTGACCAACCTTCGGTAGCATTAACTTGCAGCAGTGTGGGGCTCTGCCGATGCTGAACCCCACCTCTACACTTACAAACATCAGCCTCGCCTGCAACTTCTCATACTGGGGACAGCGTGAATCACAGATCCAGTTCCTTTGTCTGTATAAGCGCACTCAGCACCATGGTGCAGTGGGATGGGGGAATCAATCTGTTTTCCCAGACCCCGTCTGTGGTGTGGCACTAAAGCATCTTTGTCAAAAATTCTGAGGTTAACAGTACTTGCTTGGCTCAGAAAAAGCACTCTAGTTGCAGTCTTTTCAAGACAGCTGAACAACTTGGAACATTTTGTTTTCTGCGTCGCTGCCCCTGGAACTTGCCATTTGATTGCAAGTGGCTAGAGTTATGGCCAAGCCCAGCGGGCCACCTCTTAAGGGGAAAACACCAAATATGGTTGAACACAAACTGGGCACTTCAGATAGGCTTGGGACAGCACTCCTGAGACTGGGAAGATGGGACCGCCGACTAGAGGAGGTGGGCTTCTCGAACTTTCCTGTGCACCGAATCACCTGAGGGGCTTGTGAAAATGCAGGTTCTGATTCAGCTGGTGTGAGGTAGGGCCTGAGAGTCTGCATTTCCAAGCTCCCTGCTAAAGCTGATGCTGCTAGTCCAGGGACCATGCTTTGCAAAGCAAAGGGTCTAAAGCACTTTCAAGTGATAAATGGTCCACTCATATCTTTTCTTGACCTCTGGAAGTTTTCATTGCTGTCCAGCGGAAGCTGACAGTATCCATGTTTAGCTCTTTTGAGCTATAGACCCACTTGTCCAATCTCCTACTAGAAATCTTCCCTTAAGATCACATCCAATCACCTCAAATTCAACACATCTAAAACGAAACTCAACATCTTTGTCCTCAAAGCCTCTTGTGGTCAACCCTCGCTCAGGGAACAACACAATATCCATCCGGTTATTTGTGCCAGACATTGAGGAGTCATCCTTGATACTCACCAGTCCACCCCCAACCCCATGATCAAATCCACCCCAAGTTGTGCCCATCTGACATCTTTATCATCTCTCAGACCTAACAGTTTCTTTAGTCTCCACCGCCTTTGCCCTGGTCAAAGCTCCTGTCATCTTTCATCTGAATCATTACACTGGGTTCCCACTGGTCTCTGCTTCCACTTCGTTCCCATCACATCAGCCCCAGTGATCTTTACAACCCCAGTCTGGTCCCCGTGGTGAAAAATGCTCAGTGACTTCACATGATTCTGAGGATCCTTAAGGTGCCCTAGAAAGCCCTAAGTGGTTGAGCTCCAATAGACCACCCCCCACACCCCCTCCGCCTTCTTTGCCCTACCCCAGTCGACGTGCATACTCTCTGTGTTCTGGCTTCTTTCATGCCTGGGGAAGCTCCCTGCTCTTTTCTACCATAGAGCTTTTGTTCCTTCTGTTCCTGGAACCCCCTCTGTAACCCATCCTTCTCTCCTTTTACCTAATGGACTCAAATTCTTCCTTCATATTTAAACTCTAGAAGGTGTTCCTGTCCTCCTCCTCCTCCCCCCGCAGTACCCTAAGTAAGTCCCCATTGTTTGCTCCCCTGGTGCTTCTGATCTTAAAACCATTTGGTTAATGTCTGTTTCCCCCATAGACTATAAACTCCATTAGACGATAGGCCATGCCTACCGTAGCTCACCATTGAGTCCCCATTGCCCAGCCCAGTGCTTGGGACATCGAATGTTCACTAATTGAATGAAATGGAAGGGGTGAATGGACAGCTGCTCCCTCCTTCCCAATGCTGTCATCCTCACCCATATCTGTTACCCTGCTTAAATGACAGCTTCAATTAAAGAAGACCTTTAAGAGACCCCAATTCCCGAGGTGTTGATACAGTAAGGTTATGGGTAGAGTTTCTCTTGTTTGAGTGAGGGCTGAGCTGTATCTTCAGGTGAACTTGTGCTAACTGTTTCTTTGAAATGTTATAGGTCATCTAATATTGGTTCTTTTAAGTATTTTAATAACTGACTCATTAGCCATGTCTAATGTCTCGAAGACCATTGTTTCATATGTTTTGTGCAGTTTTTAGTTGTTTCAGGCAGGAGAATATATTTGGTCCCTGATACTCCATTTTGGCCAGAAGCCAGGAATTGTTTTATGGAGTTTCTGATTCAGTTGTTCTGGGGAGAGACCCAAGAATTTGCATTTTTAATATGTTCATAGGTGATGCTGATGCTGCTGGTCCTGGTATCACACTCTGACTATCAGTGCTTCTGGATATGAGACCGCAAACTTTTTCTGTACATAGCAACTATTTCAGGCTTTGTAAATCATATGCTCTCTGTCACAGCTACTCAACTCTGCCGCTGTAGG
>NW_006435837.1:8157324-8168547 GCF_000325575.1 Pteropus alecto
AATTTGTAAATGAATGAGTGTAAGTTGTGTTCCAATAAAACTTTATTTACAAAAATACAAGGTGACTCCTGGTTTAGGAGAACTGGGCTGTTGACTCTGTGATAGATACTGTAGTGGGTAATAGCTACTCTGTTTCAGAGTGAAGGGCAAGTCATTAATTCTAGGACTTGGCTAGTCCCTTTATATAGAGTTTGACGGTTGCTGTATTTAGGATGATATGGTAGGCAAGGAGATGTCTGCCTTTTCAGGCTGTATTTCTAAGACTGTAAAATAAAACAGAATGCTAATATGGACATTAAAACAAAAACAAACAAACACAAAGCCCTCTTGCCTCCTCCCACATAAATACACCCAGAACTGACTCCATAATTTGCAGGCCCAGTGCAAAATGAAAAATCAGACACCCTTGTTCAAAAATTAAGAATTTCAAGATGGTAGTGGTAGAGCACTAAATCAAACACAGGGCCCTCGAGACTGCACAGGGCATCCTGAACACACATCATCATGGCCTCCACCAGCACCTCTGCCACGTACATATCTACATGTTTTTCAAGTCAGAAATGCTGTTTATGTGAGGACATTAACAGTATAGATATCCACTTTGTACAACAGTTCGAGTTTCTCTGAGATAAGTGTGTGGTATGCGACCAAATTGTCCAGTGTTCAAAGATACCTTACACACTGCAGATAGAGGTAACTTCTAGACTGACATAAAAGGTACAGTGGGGTGTAATCCATTTACAGATGGTTGCAGATCCACCGCACATACAATTTTAGCCCCGTGGGTAACTGGTCAGCCAAGCTAGAGTAAACGATGTACCCAGCTGTATCATTTCCTATAAACTTTTCCTATGTTGATTCCACAAGCTTCTACTCACATTGGCCAGCAGAGTCCATAAGAGCTTTATCTGTGCACGTGGGACAACGGTGACCAATATGACTTCTGTAGGAGCCAGAGTTTCTATTAGCCACAAGTAAAACCATCTGCCGAAAACATAAGTGCACTGGCATCTGCTGAGAGACTATGATTCATTGAAGTGATCCCCAAAATTCTTCAGTCCCTGGTTTTCCCTGCTGTTATAAAACCAGACTCACAGCATGGGACATAGAGTCCTTGAGAAAGATAAATTGGAGGGAAACTTTAGCCTTGATCTAGTGGTGAATTTGGGACTGAAAAGCAGTGTTCTAACCCACTTGTCTTTTTGCGTCGGAGCGGCTGTGCTATTTCCTTTGAAAGAAGCAGAATGCTACAACCCTTTGGATGAAAGATTGTTTTGAAGCGGCAACTGTGGATGAGTTATATTGTTAAAGGACAAGTGTGCTGTGCTGTGACACCAAACCTAACTCCAAATGATGAGAAAGGATGTGGGTTACAGAAATATTCAGAAATAAATGAGCGTTTTATCAGATGATATGTCAGTGTCACCACGTCAGTTGCTTATGTATTCTGCATCCGAAGTCTGTCTACAGAAAGCCTTTCCTAAGCCCTCTCCCATAGGAATTATATTCCCTCCCGTTCTCTTTCTCCTTCCTTGCCCACCATCCACTGGCTCTCCAGCAGTATCTTGGCCCTCATCGTGCTGTACCATAATAATTACGTTATGTGTCTGTCTGCAGCATCACACTGATCTCCTTGAAGGCAAAGAAGAAGTCTGATTTCCTAGTTGTATCGCTGGTGCCAAGCACAGTGCTTAGCACCCAGTAGATCTTCAGAAAATACTGAATTAACTTAATGAAACCCAAAGTAAAACTCAGAACCCAGTTCATGTCACAGAAAGTCAAATAAGTGGCAGGTCGAACTGTGTCTTCCAAAGCAATGTTCTATGATGATAGAATGTTTTATATCTGCTCTGTCCCATATGGTGGCCACCAGCACATGGCTGTTGAGCATGTGAAATATGGCTAGTCCGACTGAGGAACTGAATTTTTATTTTATTTTATTTTATTTTAATTTAAGTAGCCACATGAGCTAGTGGCTACCATATTAAACAGCATCGTCTCAAGGCCACACATCTCTACCCAATAAGGCCCAGCTATAACTGCCAGGGAAACAGCCACTCATCTTGTTCCTTACATCATCATAGAGACTGAGGATGAGGGATGAGGGAGGTCGTAAATGATATAACACACACAGGTCTATTTTGTTTTTATGTAATAGGACACATCCGGGCTGGGGATTTAAGTTTCTCTTAGTTTGAGAGCCTGGAAAGAACTTGAACTTTTAGTTACATCCCTCTCACTTCCGCCCCCAGAAAGTCATATGACAAAATCAGATTGAACTCCATCATTCTTGTTCACAAATCTCAGGTGCCTGAAGCTTTGGAAGATACTGACTTGCTGTGAACTTGAACTGTATTGTGTACTGGGTCTTTATGTAGTTTTATAAATCCACTTCAGAGAGGTTGGTCTTAATGAACACAGCTTGTCACCTTCTGAGATTAAAGGAAGCATGCTGTCTTATGAAATCCTAACATTTTTTATTTTCCAAGGAATTAAAGAGAAATCCGATAATGAGAGTTCACAGTCAACTCTTGCGTTAGGTTGAAGCAAAAGCTAGTTTAGAATGGGATGCTCATCAAAACGGAAAAGCCCGCCTCCGGTGTTTTACACTGGGTAGTCATTCCCTGTCTACTGTAAAGACCGCTTGGGGAAAAGAAATGTAGCTTAATGTGCTTGCCTTGAAGTAATGAACTGCCCGTGATTGCTATGAGACCTCATAATGCAGGCAGAGTTTGATTTCCCTGACAAGCTATTTACTTAAGGGTCTGGATAACAGAACCAGAGATGGGAGGTCGGGAGGTAGTGACATTATCCTGAGGCCAGCACTGCTCTACTGAAACTAAATGTCTCTGAATGGAAAATGGTACCCGCCTCTGCCCGTGGATGTCTTAAGTAAAAGGTTATTTTAAAAAATGGATAAAAGTCTTATCCTTCTCAAGGTGAAGAGTGAATTGTGGCCCTCTCTCCTTCATTTCACTTCATGGATGCTCATTTTGTCTTTTTTTTTTTTTTCCTTCTGTTCCTTTTCCTTCTTCAAGTACTTAAATGTCACCCACCAGTTCTGGGTTCTTACTCTGAAGGTGTGTGTCGGGGGAGGGGGGCAGATGGAAGCCGGGGAGGAGGAGGACGGTGAATAAACTGTTTGCGCTGCCTGGCTGGGGGACATTTTTATCACAAAGTTGAGGTAATTTCTGATACTGACATGAATGAAACTTGAGTGGACCCACTTGAGTGGCTCTTGGTGACTTTGTACGTCTAGGGACCAAAATACCCATCACCTTACCAAATTATCACGTTGATATTTTTCTGAACGCAGCAACAGTATAATTACTGTGTTTGATTCTTCTGGTTGCCCAAGAGGTAAAGGCTCGGGCAAAGCCAATGGCTGCTACAGAGTCACTTAAAACCCCCGAAGGTTGAGGTCGGGGCGAACTTGCTGGCCGCTTTTCATAGAACTGTGGCTTCACTGCTTGCTGTCCCCTCTTTTGAGTGTTAGTGGAACGATTGCTCCTCATCGTCACTTGAGCGGGTCCCCCCACCAGCCCCGGGTCAGTTGGGAAGCTGCAGAATTGTGACTTACTCCATAACTATTTGTCAGTGGGCTTCTCTGCTACTCAGCCCGAGCAAATTAAGCTACATTCCCTCTCGGAGCCCCAGGGCCCTCACCCACAGAATGGGAGATGATGACAGCAACCCCAGTGTTCGTGCTGTTGAGCGAGTAAGCATAGAGCATGAGAGGGGAGGTGGAGACGGACGGCCTACTCTGCTCATGTGTGGTGCTCATGAAGGCCAGAGACATCTTGGCCATAACAGCTGCATTTTCTCTCCTTTGGGTCCAGGCTGCTTCGAATGCTGCATCAAGTGTCTGGGAGGAGTCCCCTATGCCTCTCTGGTGGCCACCATCCTCTGCTTCTCTGGCGTCGCCTTGTTCTGTGGCTGCGGACATGTGGCTCTCGCGGGCACCGTGGCGATTCTTGAACAACACTTCTCCACCAACACTAGTGACCACGCCTTGCTGAGTGAGGTGTAAGTAGCTACTTCCCTTTAAAAATGGATTTAAAATGCAACCATCCCGTGATGTTTTCAAAAGGTATACAGCTGATGCTTTTCATTAAAGCTTGCTATATACAGAAAGAAAAAGGTCCAGGAGAGAGGGAAATAGACAGAGCCAAGAATGCAGTGGGCGTTTGCCCCGCCCCCCCCCCCGGGGTGTTTGGGACCTCAGGTAGCATCTCACCTAGGAATGGCAAGATGCACACCGAGGACACTCTGCACACTGTAGCCGTAGGAATGCATGGCGTTTGCCCCGCCCCCCCCCCCGGGGTGTTTGGGACCTCAGGTAGCATCTCACCTAGGAATGGCAAGATGCACACCGAGGACACTCTGCACACTGTAGCCGTAGACATGGGGGACCAAGGCAAGGCGATATAGGTTGATGCTGCCAATTATCACACCAGAGAGTTTTCATGGTTCCCGAGTAACAGGCGCCCTCCAGTGTTCTCACAGGAAATGACCTGTGGTTCCTCCTCCCTGGAATGATAGGAACCCTGGTGAGGACTTAGCCTAACTTGAAGTCTCTAGGAGCAGGCCCTTGGCATTTAGTGATCAGGCAGAAGAACAAGTCCCAGAGTGTCTTCCAATATAGAAAAGGGGAAGTTTAAGGGTGGAGCCCGAAATCTCTGTCTTAGCATTCTGGAATCATTCTCATTGGAATCTGAACAACTCATGCTCGGATTCTCATAACTGTGCAAACTCAGCAACAGTGTATTTATTTCTTTCATGTCTTTTCCCCTTTCTCCATCGCCTTCAGTGTTTTTTCCTTGAGTCCCAAAGTCTCACGGTGTTGAGGTTTCTTGTGAGTATAAGAAACTTCTCCACCAGACCGAGAAAGGCGTGAATTTTTATGGAATAATAGAATCATGTTGGAAGAATCTTGAGGGAATTTTAGTCTTTACCTTTTCATCAATGACATTCAAAGAAATGAGCAGGGCAGGGGGTGCTTTAAGGACAATCAAGCAGGACAAGGGACTCATCGAGCACAAGTACATGCAAAGAAGACCAAGAAATATTTACCACGACTGAGCCTGGGAAAGGTGTGTTGATTTAATCAGCTAGTGAGCTCGGTAAGTGGCTCTCAAACTTCCAGGAATCTTGAAAAATTCCCCACGCTCACGCTTCACCCAGACCAATTAAGTCTGGGGATAGCAGCCAGGTACTGGTATTTTTTAAAGCTCCGCAGGTGGTTCCAATGGGCAGCTGAAGGTTGAAGAACAGTCACAGGGGTTCCCGTGAGCCTTCATACGATAAAATCAGTTGTGAATTAACATTTCGTATCAAACCTACTTGACATATTATCACTTGTGTAGTGAGGCTCTCAATGCACACACCATCTGCCCAAGTTACTCCTTAAAAAAGCACTGAGTGCTAACTTAGGGGTTTTAGCAGAATAACATGAACCACTGATTAGTGGTTGGGAGACATTCGATATGGCAGAAGGAGCATGTTGTCCATTGGACCAGTTTACATGCTGGCTGTGCCACTAACTCTGTATCCTCAATGCCTGTGTTTACTTATGTGCAGCATGAGGATTCGAACCCTCACGGCACAGGACTTGGCTAAGTATTAAAAGGTTACGACTGGGCCCCCCAGCCCCGAAAGGAAACCCCTCCCTCGTCTGGGAAGGCTGTCCACCTCAACAGTGGGCTCGCCTTGGAAGAAAGGCCAGAATTGCGGGGCGGTGGCCAGGGGCGCCTGTCGGAATGCCCCGTGAGCTCACGGAAGCCATTGCCCTGTGTCCTCCCCGCAGAGGCTGAAAACATGTTTACCACCCGCCGTGGATTTAACTTTTCAGGCTGTCTTCTTCCTTTCCATAGGATCCAACTGATGCAGTATGTCATCTATGGAATTGCATCCTTTTTCTTCTTATATGGGATCATTCTGTTGGCAGAAGGCTTTTACACCACGAGCGCAGTGAAAGAACTGCATGGAGAGTTTAAAACCACCGCCTGTGGCCGATGCATCAGTGGAATGGTGAGTGCGAATCTCGGCTTGTCCGATACACAACCAGAGCCACACCTCTATGTATTGGTTTGTATGTATTGCTCTGTAAAAGCTACGAGCTAATTGGGAGTGGATGGAGAGTCCACACCACAGATACAGGCAGATCTTACGGAGATCGCGGGTTCGGCTCCAGATCACCGCAGTCAAGCGAGAATAGTAGTAAAGCGAATTGGAATCTTTATGGTGGGGAAGCTCTTGCCTTCGATTTGTAAAAAAGACATCTGTGATGCACTGTAAAGCCGAGGCATGCCTGTAGTGTTCTTACTAACATAGAGTTAAGAATGTGAAAATACCTTCAATACATTAGCGATAATAACTGAAATGGAACATTTCCCTTATCAACATATAGGTATTAAGGGTATTGAAGACTTTTCAAATACAAAGTTCCCACTATGAAAGAAGATAACTTTCATACTGTCTCAGTGTTCCCTTCATTTGTCTTTGAATATGGATCCTGGCCATAAAGACTTACATGTATCATGACAAACTGGCATAATCCTTCTGGAAGTAATTCCAAAGCACTTCTAGTAAGCACCTACTTGAGGACTTTGGTAGTCATTGAGGATGCAAAGATTAAAACACAGGCTCATGGCTTCAGGAAGCTTATAGTCTAAAGAGAGGCGTTAGCACACTCCGGCCCTTGGGCCAAATCCGGCCCGCTATTTTTGTACAGCCCATGAGCTAAAAATTGCTGTATATCTTTAAATTGTGGGGAGGATAAACAAATGAATAACATGACTTGTGAAAATCATACGAAATTCAAGTTTCGATGACCATAAATAGTTTTATTGGCACCTAGCCACATCCGAGCGTTGACATATTGTCCATGTCCATGCTGGAACAACACAGCCGAGTGGTCGCGACAGAGACCGTAAGTGGCCTGCAGAGCCTAAACTGATCCCCATCTGGCCCTTTGCAGACAAGGCTTGCTGACCTCTGGTCTAAAGAGCTCATTAAAAGGTAGGGTTATAAAGTGCTGTATCACAGAGGGAAACTCAGAGCGGGGTTGAGAGGCTAGGAGGGAAGGGGCCTTTATAGAGTTTGATTTGGGGCACGTTGGATTTGTTCACGCCGAAACACCTCCCAAGCATCTCTGTCAGTTTGGCCTTAGAAGGAGTCGTCAGGTGTCAAGAAAACAGTTTGGAAGTAGACAGAGAAACGCTACCGCTGGGGAAGGAAGGCTAGGCTGGCAGGTGAAGGCGCTGGCCCTCCGTGGAGGGACACAGTGGCCCTGGACGTAAGGCTGCGGGCTCCCTGCTGCGTGGGCCACACCCTGCGCTTTCTACCCCCTCCCCCCGTGAAGAAGGGATAGACACTGGCTTAAAACAGATGGAGAGCCTAGTGTTCATAAAAATCCTCTTAAAGGAGGCGCGTGCATTGTTGCGTACTTCTTTGTGACTAGGTGGGAGCCTGGACACGAAGGGTCTGTGATACAGTGTATATCAAGTTTCTTAAGGTTGGCGCGATCCTTCCCTGGGTGTATGTGTCACTGACAGCTGCACCTCCCAGGAGGGGACCTCGGGTCCTAGAGAAACTGTGCTGAGATACGCTGGCCCTGCTGCTTCTCTGTCTGGCCCTTAGTTCCTGCTAAGTTTCTGAGTCCTTAGCTAACAGCCTGGGAACTACAACAGAGATGTGTGCAAATGGCGGTAGGGCACAGGGACAGTGGTGCTGGCGCTGCGCGCAGACCTGGGGAGGGCGTCGTGGCAGGCGGGGTGCAGGAAATTGCTCCACAGAAGATCCGAGAAGGGGAACCAACATGAGCAGGGGAGAGGCCCAGAAAAGAGGGGTTGCTCCAGGGAGCCAATGGTGCACCCCGGATGGAAGGGTGGAGCAAAGGAGGATGGAAGCGACACTGCTTGGGAGCGGGGACAGGAAAGGCCTTGCGTGCCAGGCCAGGAATAGACTTGGAAGACAAAGACGAGCAGAGACAGATACGATCATGCACATCGGAGCGAGACCTCCAAGTGACATGCAGGGAGGGTGGAGGGAGGGAGGACAGGTCAGCAAGAGGTGACGGCAAGGCTCATGCTAGGCAAAAGCAGAAGGCTGAACTAGGCCCCAGTCGTGGACTGGAGGACGAGGGACAGATTCAAGGACTGTGGGCCAGACTTGGCATATGGAAGTGAGCACAGAGGAGGAAATGAGTGCCCAGCCTCTGGCTCGCCACTTGATGAGGCTGCCCAACAGGAGCGTGGGGAGTGGGGGGGGGACAGGATGGAGACCTGCTTTCTGTGTCGTGTGTCAGGCTTGATGTGCCTGTGGCCGGTACCCAGCTGGAGTTATCTAGGGTGTCACAGAGACTTGGGCTGGGGTTTCTGGGAGCACTTGGCTTGAGATGGCAGAGCTGTCTGTGTGATAGCAGGCATGAACAAGCTCACCCCAAGGCTTCTGGCCCAGGCCCTGTTGCTGGGGCACCCCTCAACACTTTCTGCCCCACTCAAATGGATGTACTCCCAAATACACTTTCAAACTTCTTGAAAAAAACTTCAGTGCCTCAGTTTACCTTGGAGCAGGTGTTAACATCCGGGGAGTGGTATAGAATATGGGGAGCTGGTGCAGGAGGCAGGGGGCGCTTCACCCAGAGCCGGTGGGAGGCTGCTGTGGGCTGCGGTGTGGGTGTGTGTGGGGGCCCCTGTGCCACCGTGCTGAGCTGGAAGACCCCTCCCCCCACACACATGTCTCTGACCTGTTATATAAGTTAGATTTCATCTGAGAAAAAAATCTGTTCTAAAAAGTTGAAAAGCCAGTTGTGCAGCGAGACCTGGGCCGTCTTCATCCATGTCCTCACTGAGCACCTGTTCCCTGCTCGCTGTGGTTCTGATACGTTCAAGAGGAACCACTGAACAGACCTGCCTTTGAGCGCGCGAGGTGATGGGAAAGGTTATCTGAGGTGAGGATAAATGAGCACTGCCCACCACCAGGCCTTGCTCCGGCTGGTCCGTTATGGGCAGCCTCTGCCCGGACACTCACTACGGACGCAACTCTGAATGCTGGAGGCTGCCATGATGGGATGCCCCCACGGGCTCTCCCAACGGGACACTGGCTGCCCTCGTGGGCCCTGACCGCTGTGGGGAGGGAAGGCTCACCGAGCAAAGAAACAGCAGGCCTTTTTCCAGTCTTTGTGGTGTTATCAGAAAGTTTTCTTCTGACGGGCAAGAAAAAGAAACCCTAGTCTGGAGTAGCCCATCCATAAGCATTGGGGAGGAAGGGGCTGTGAAACTGTTGAAATTTGCTTCTTTGAATATCTTTAGAAATGCAGATGCTTCCAAAAGTATAACTGGCCTTGAGATAAACCAAAGTGACTTGTTTCCGCAGTTTCCTGTGGTGACCAACAGGAGGTAGCCTGTCTGAGCCTGAGCCCCAGGCCAACCTGGCACAATCCAGGTATTTCCTGCGGTATGGAAAGTCAGATGGAACCTTCAGGTCCTCAGCATCAGCTTGAGAAAATAAAAGCCAAACTAGAATTCCAAAGCTTCACCCACATACTGTGTGGGTGCACATTCTGAAAATATAAATACCACAATGTTTTTGAAACAGCCTTTTAACGTTCTCTGAAAATTGGTAGTCAGGGCAGGTTAGGAAGAAACTGAAGCAATATGATTATATTCTTCCTGAAATCACCCATGGCAACGTGTGGGTGAACACGATGAAGATTTTTCCCTAAGCCAGGGCTTTGCTTGCAGGGCTGCTGTGAATCTTAAAGATGAAAAAACCTGGAGGGAAATAAGAATTTTATCAGATTTACTGCACATTAAGCCTGTGTTTAAGGCTATTTTAAACTCTTAATAAAGGTTCAAGCATCTAACACTTCATAATTTCACAGGATCATGAAACTAGGGAAATGTCTTTTGAGAAAGGGCTTCCTGTAGCAATTGCTATTATACCACCCATTTATTATGTAAAATAATGGAAATCTGGGAATATGAAGTTATAATTCATGTGACCTGTGAAACCATCCAGACACCAGCCCACGGTAAGTACAGAACTGATGTTTAGAAAGAATGCCACGTGGGAGGCCCTATCACTAATTAGCTCTGTGACTTTGGACCAGAGAGATCACCTCCTGGGGTCTCAGGTCCCTGTTAAAAGAGGGACCTAAAAAGTCCCTGAAGTGGCTTCCAGTAGTAAGTCTCGATTCTACAGCTCTAGAGAGTGTGACTATGCTGCCCCGGCCGCCAGCCCTCGATTTCCCTCTCCCTTGTCACTTTGCCTTGTCGCTATTGAGTCCATGCAGTGCTCTAATTTGAATGTATCCCACAGTTCAGTATCAGGTCAGAAATCGAGAATCATTCCTCCCAGGGGATGCGCCTTAATGGGTTCAATGACAATTTTCTCTTTCTCATTTTTGGCTTAGTTCGTCTTCCTCACCTACGTGCTGGGCGTGGCCTGGCTGGGCGTGTTTGGTTTCTCTGCGGTGCCCGTGTTTATGTACTACAACATATGGTCAACCTGTGAAGTCATCAAGTCACCCCAGGCCAACGGGACAGCTGGTGTGGAGCAGATCTGCGTGGATATACGGCAATACGGTATTTCCTTTTAATCCCCCGGATTAATTTTTACTCTCTTGTGCGTACATCTTAGTTTTGCACACTTAGATTTTAGTTGTTACATGGCCATCTGTTTCATACATTCTTCTGTTGAAATACTGTATACGTTTTGCCTGAATACACTCTGTTTTCTGAACAGAAAGATCATTTAGGCTCTTAGTTGCTAAAAGGTGCCATTCAAAATTTTGTTATATTTTCAAGTTAGAAATGTAGTAAAAGAAACTTTATAATGCAGTTCAGTCAGAAAAAAAAAGTCTAGATGTCATCTATAAAAAGATGATATAGTTTTTCTTCAATTTCTTTTCCGTTTTGTATCATCCAACTTTCCATCCAAGATATGCACTATATAACTCAATTAATTTGTATGTCTGTTCGACTCTTGAAAGCAGGTCTTTTTGAAAAGACCAATTGTTGAAAGTTCATCTATACTGAAAAACACAATATAAGATCCAGATGTATTTTTAAAGTCATCACAATGGGCTCTATAAAATGGCTGTTGGAAACGCGTTCACACATATTTTCAAATGAACAAGATCCTCAATAGGCAGCTCAGGTTGGTTCATTCTGACAAGCCACAGATGGGGCCGTTGCTCCTCCTTCCTGTTCATTAATT
>NW_006435837.1:8168610-8178094 GCF_000325575.1 Pteropus alecto
CTGCTGAGTGAGAGAGAGGAGCATCCTAAGTAAGGAGTTTAATTAGTTCTTCTAGCCAAGATGGTAGGAAATCCTGTTCTTGGCAGAAATAATCAGGCGGGGGAAAGCTTTTCATTAGAATCGAAGAAGAAATAACTGTTCTTCCAGCGCTTTTCTAGAGAAATGACTATTTCATTTGTGCTGCTTGTTTTTCCTGTGTGGCTTATCACCAGCCTCTTACCTTACCACATCATAGGAAACGTGCCTAAAACTGCCCATCAGGCTAATAATCTCTTTTCATAAAGACCAAGGCTCAACCACACTGCTCTTTATAATGGATTGAAAACAGAGCCTAAAGTTGATTTTTAAAATATTTGTAAATGAATGTCTAAATGTATATCATTTCCCTATTAAATATTTTCACTAAAAATTTTTGGTTATCGGTATCACATCTCTTTATATCTATATTTGAAATCCCTGGTGTCACTGACGATTTAGGGACTTGTCATTTCCCATTCTCCTGAAGCATAAAGACTTCCTCTTGGCCCATGGCAAGGATGAAAGGAATAAGGAAATTTTTTTAAATCTTTCTCCCTTACCTCCTGAGAGAAGTATAATTTGAGTGTTTAATATTTAAGCACTCACCTGTGCATTCATGGCAAAAAGAGCAGCAGCCCACCTGGGGCGGTATCACTGCGGGGGAGGAGGGGGGCGTTGGGAGGGTCAGGGTCACTCGCAGGCAGAAAGCACAGACCTTGCTGGCTCCATCTGTGGTGAACAGTGTTTTCAATCCCAAACTATTTCCAATACATTTGTAAAACTCAATAAACATGAATATAAAAGCAAAGACATACCAAATACAAGTCCAAATTACATAATATAAACATAAATCACTGTCAAATTGCCATGAAACTTTCTGAGCACAGACTCTCGACTTCAGCACTTATAGCAAACCACTAACAAAGACCTCAAGTGCAAGGCCGCAGACCAGGAAATTCACGGGGAAATGGATTTGACCTCAGCGTTTTGAAACGCTTTATGAGGGGGTCGTCCTGCGGCTGTCTAACTATAGTTCATAAATTCACATGAAGGAAAACCTAGCTTTGAAAAATCAATGTTTCCAGATACCAGCTCAACTAAACAGAGCATAATTTGCAAGCCAAAAAAAAAAAATCAGGTTAAGTTTCTTACAGACCGCTTGACTTTGCTCTTGCCCTGTTGTCTAAATAGGACTTAACTATTCTGAAAAGCCCATTCTGCAGAGGGCAGATGAAGAACGAAATAAATAGCTGTGTTGTAACTGGCACCCACAGCGCTGAGGGCGGTTGACTGCGGGGCACTGTAGTTTGCATGTGTCCCTAACATTCTATTGGGCTTCACTTCACAGGTATCATCCCTTGGAATGCTTTCCCAGGAAAAATATGTGGTTCTGCCCTGGAGAACATCTGCAACACAAATGAGGTAAAGCCCTCTCCTGCCAGAGATTTGCGGATTCTTCTCTTTCCCCTTCAAATGGTTTCTCAAAGTAGAACATCTGTCCCAGAATAAATGTAATCTTCATAGGTCTCCCTGAATTTATATATAAAGCAAATTTTTATAAATCAAGTCACAGATAAATCATTTATATTTCCAGAGTGATTTGCTGTTATTCCTCATTCGCCCTTAGTTGGCACTAAATCCTAACACGCTCCAGTGTAAAATCTCTTGGCCCCAGAATATTTTTCAGGCATTGGTTTAAAACTGTTTATAAAATTCTTAAATGCACTAGTGGGAGCCAGATATTTAAGAGAATCCTAATACGTGTTTGGAAAGCAATCGGTGACTGAAATAATCAGCCCCTACCAACCTGGCTGGTCAGTTTGGATACCCCCAGTGTGGACTGGCTCAGAGCAGGGGCTCCCAGCCTCGGCTGCAGCTTGCAACCATCAAGGAGCATTATGATATAGTCATGGTAAAGGCTCAGCCTCCAGATGCTCAGATTTAATTGCTCTAGGGGGCAGCCTGGGCATCTGAGAGTTTTCGAAGCTCCCCAGGTGATTCCAACGTGAGGCCAGCGTTGCCAGCTGGGCTTGCAGAAAATAGCTATAGAGGAAGATGACTCTGCCCACTGGAACGGGTGTAGGCCATTTCATTACACACGAAATGCTTACGTCGGTGCCCTCTTCTTTCCTAGTTCTACATGTCCTATCACCTGTTCATTGTGGCCTGTGCAGGAGCTGGTGCCACCGTCATTGCCCTGGTGAGTAATGGCCCGAGGACTGGCCTGGTCTAGCTCCCCGCTCCCAGCAGTCTCTATAATGACAGATTTCCCTTCCAGCAAACAGCCCTGGGACTCAAGGTTGATTAAATTTCACCTGTGTACACTTACCACATATCTAGATTGCAGGAAGTACTAGTTGGCTGTCTTGGCACTGGCTGCAGGTAATGTAAATCGGATTCTGGGGGAAGAAGAGAGGGTGCTAGTATCTTGAACACCTATTAACTAGGACTCGAAGATCGTGTTATTGCATATTTAGCCCTTACTGTTATGAATTCAGTCATGGACCCATGGTCACGTGAGGCATTGCCCATTTCTTTGTCAAGAAATCTCCATTTTTTTCAAAAATGGAAATATGCATATATACATCCATACGTGTACAGTTGATCTTGTTCTGTGCAGTAGTTATGCTCTGTAAAGCCTCCAATGACGAATTAACGAATACCAAGCCATTGTTCCTTGGGGAAACAGCGAGGTTTCTGCGAGCCTCTGGTCACAACATTTTTTGTCAAACCAATCAATACATAACCTCGTTTTGTGTGTTTCTGTTCAAAGACACCAGATATAGTGTATCCTGCCGATTCACTAACACGAACTCGTGGGCAACAGCACTCAGACTCGCAGTGAATGAAGCTCATTTAGCACACACATTTTCTAAGGTACCTCAGTCTTCCTGCGCTTAAAAACACCAGAGAGCACTTCAATTAGCGAACATTTAAGGAGTAAAATCACAAAAATGCAAAAAACATGGCACTAAACAGGCTGCGTAAAGGACACTTGCTTACAGACTAAGAGCTGAAACAAGAAGGCAGTGTCATCTTGGTTGACTTCAGCTGGGAGACTTAGCTTTTTCACAAATGACCGTGAAGTTGCTGAGTATTGATTTGGGGGGTCACAAAGAAATTCTGGCACGTAGGCAAATTCACAAATATGGAATCTGTGAATGAGCATCAACTGTATACATGCACACGAGTATATGTATGTATGTATGCATGTATGTATATATGTATGCATGTATGTACTTGCATATAGATATGCAATCTGGGAGGGCTTGGTTTGTGATTTCAAGAAATCTAAGACTGGTAGAACGAGGGGGTACATCTGTCTCATCTGCTCTGAAAGAAGTCATTCGCAGGTTTTCCAGCCACTGACTTATTCCCTCCCATTACAGCCCACGAAAAGAAAGCTCCTGTTACATCGCGGTGGTGGCCCACTCTCCAGGCTGCTGCCTGTTCTCTTGGCCACATAATAGGCAGGAGGAGGACAATTGCTGGGAAAGATGACGGGAAATATAGGGCATTTAGCTTCATCTCTCCATTGCTGCTGACCCCAGCGCTCTATTCTGTCATTCTTTAAACATATCCAAGTCTTTTTAATAAACGTATTGAGGGCAGAGCCAAGGACTGATATTGTATATGTTAAATGAGAAAAAGTTTGTATGTGCTAGACTTGAAAATCTTCCACTGTGATTATAAATGGGGTAAAAAGGAACACCTTAGGCCGAGTTGGCACCCTGCCCCCCCCACCCCAAGTTTAGAAGTGTCATGGCACCGGCCCTCACTGCCTGTATCTTACTGTCCTGTTTTGTTCTCTTCCACCAGCTGATCTACATGATGGCTACTACATATAACTATGCGGTTTTGAAGTTTAAGAGTCGGGAAGATTGCTGCACTAAATTCTAAGTTGCATAAGGCCACTAAGGAGCTTTAGAGAGCTATACGATGTAGCATGAATATCACTGACACCCCAGACTAAAGCAGAGTCTAGGTTTCCGCAGTTTTGTACCAGTAATTTGTAAATAGCTTTAGTCGACTCATTTCGCATGGTAGATTAATAAGATGACTTACCGTACATGAATTACAAAATTATGAGATCTGGCTATTTCCACATATTGAAAAGGATTCAGTTATTTACTGACATTGGTGAGCACCCATTAAAAAATAATTTTCTTAAACTTTGAGCAGTATCTCTGAATGAAGTATTAAAACTTTGAAATACCTGCGTTTTCCGTTATTTTTGCTGGCTTGATAACCAAGTTGAAATGATGAAAATGAAAACAAGTGAAGATGAAATGGAAGAGAACCAGCTTAATCTGGATTTTTGTCAGACTCCTGGAAAATATTTTAAAAATAGATTTTAAATTTGATTAATTTTTTTTTATGATTACATGGTTCACCTCCAAATAAATGCCCCTCAAATAAGCCAGATGAAAATGTGAAGAAAAATAAAAGCCACCCATTAACACAGTCCTTCCTTTCAGAGCCCACAAAATTGATAACCTTCAATTGTTGTTTTGGTGAGTGGTAACTGATTCCTCAAAGCCAGTTCTCAAACTGCACGTAAGATTTTAATGGAAAGAGAAATTGTTCCTGGATCTGAAAGTCTCAAATATGTTGAGAAGGAAATATAAAATCTAAGGAAGTTGAGATGTAGATTTTGCAGGAAAGATGAGGAAAATAAACGGGAAAGGAGTGTTTACCACATCGACTGTAAAGAATAAGGAGTTTTATGTTTTGTGAAATGAAATAATGGCAGTTATAAAGTGGAAAATGTAGTTTCATTACTAAAAGTTTGTTAACACAGAGACTGCATGCTTTGCTTACAGTTCTTAAGTTTGGTTTTGACATTCACTTAATTTTACATGTTAAATATGTAGTTTTTTATTATTTACTCAAAATAAACATTGTTCACACTCTTAGGCCTTCAGGGGAATTAATTTTTTCCTCAGATAGGAAAGACCTTTGCACCACATTTATTTTGAAATAACCACACAACGTGTTTCTGAACTTCTGCATTAGTTTTAAAAATTACTCTCAAAATGGTAAAAAACACCCTCTTGTATTTTTTGCTTTTTCTTAACAATAACTTCGGCCATTTTTTCAAGTTCACTATGTTTGTATACTAACTTTTCTTCAGCCTTTTAATATTAAGCCTACCAGTAGAGCATGCTTTCAGTATCTGATGCCTCTGATCGCAGAATGAGTATTAATACAGAATAACCCTCTCCCCATTTACAGTAAAGATTGTCTAATCTGCCTAGCAGCTTGCTTTGCCTTCTGACATGCTCACTAGCCATCATGCTCACCCTTCTTTTCCAGATCCACTTCCTCATGATACTGTCTTCTAACTGGGCTTACTTAAAGGATGCAAGCAAAATGCAGGCTTACCAAGATATCAAAGCAAAGGAAGAACAGGAACTGCAAGATATCCAGTCTCGGTCAAAAGAACAACTCAATTCTTACACATAAATGTTTGCCAGAGTGCTTCAGCCGACGAATTTACAGCTCTGACAAATCATCAGAGAGCTGCCCTGCAGTGCAGATGTGTATCCCACCAAACAAACTAGTGTACAAGTACAAACACTTCACTGTCTGTCTCGAGCTGCCGGGATATATTTCTAGGAAAACCTTCCAGTAGGTAAATCTTTTGCTTTAGAACAGATATTGGAGGTTTTATGCTAGCCATTTTAAAAGGCAACACTTTGACAAAACGATTGTTCATCCTTTTGAAATTTGTGGCATGTTCATATTTATTGCTAGAGCAAGCCTACCAAGACAGGCAATGAGAATATGGCATACTCCTTGATAGGGACCTGTGATGTGCCGGCATCAAGGGATGTGACCATAAATTCATGTATGCCATCTGTCCTCAAATAAATGTATCTAAATAGGGAATGGAATTGGTGTGAATTTCCATTTCTGACAGCAGACATTTATTCAGCTGTGGCTCATCAAAGATAATATGATTCTCACAATTGACCAGGGCACATTAATTTCATAATCCAATCAGAAATCTATTTTTCGATAATGCTAAAATGAGCTACTATACTGCTGCTACACCTGCCATTGAAGAAGCTGGATTCTGGTTCATTGACAGGCTTCCAGAATCAATTTTATAAAAGATCTCATTTTAATAAAATGACCCACTTGTCATCATTCTTCTTGGGAAATAAATGTCAGCTCTGCCTTAATGAGTATTTGCTTTAAATTTCTAAGAACTTATATTACAACGGGAGACCCAAAATCCTTCATAGAATTTTGTTCCACAAATGCTTTTCTTAATTAAGAAGTGTTACCTTATTAAAATGACCACCATTCTAAACCATTTTTATGTGGTCTGAAAAGCGAGTTTACAGTTTCATACCAACTATCTAAAACCTAGTTACAAATAGGCCACAGACCTCCTACTTTTATAGACTTGAATACTTAAGTAATTTAAATTAGGGTTGGTATTTATTTCACTTTTTCTTATCTAAATCTTAGTTTCCTGGAATAATAAAGTTCGATGTTCAGAAAAAAAAAAAAACCAACAAAAAAAAAACCTGCTTGCGTTAAAGCCATTTTCAAAAGAAACTTGCCTTCTAAATCAGTGTGTTCCAGAACATTAAGTGACTATAGATATTGGGTATTAGTGATGGTAATCTTTGTGTTGTTCTTTATGAAATGATACATAGAACTGTTGGGTGCATCAGTGCTTTTTAAAAGGGGCTGCGTAATATAGGGTTAACTATGTATATTCATGTTAAGAATTAACTTGTGGTTTGGCTGTTTCCTGGATTTTAAAACATACATGTGCAGAAATGTATTAAAGTGAAAGGAAGCATACCTTTGTCAAGACGCTATTAAAATTAAACATCAAGTATAATATTTCATCTGGATTCTTTTTGTTGCTGTTGTTAATGCCTAAAAATGCCCATTTGGATCTTGATTGTTTTCTTTTTCATTGGGAGAAGCTCTCTTCTGCGTAGAACAGTTGTTCCAGAATAGCTTGGTGATTTGTTCTCCTGTTGCATGACAGACTTACATATTTTTTTCCAGCAGTGGAGGTGCTGTTAGAGTCCAGTGTTCTAGAAGAAGCAGTGTCTAAAGCCTAATTTTCCTTTTCTAATTCTGGTAGCTATTACCAAGAATTTTTGAAAGTTTTGTTTAAGTAGTCTAATATTTTTTATGTAAAGAGCATTAAATTTTGCTATGTATAAATTTTTGTAACCTAACAGTGAATCAATATTTTCTATCAGTGCCAAGGGCTTCCTGTAGTTCTATTCAAGTGTTACAATAAATATTTGTAGATAATAGTCAATACTTGTGTATGCTTATTTTAAAGATCTATTGAGGTGGAAATAGTTGTGGATGTACTAAGAGAAATTAAATAAAATTATAGCTTCATTCACTTGCCTTTTTACCATACATAAATACTATCTTTCTCTGTCCTCAGTATTGGTGTCATTTTTAAATAGTATGCATAATCAAGATTTCACATTCATATGGAAATAAAGTTTCTTTTAAGCGAGAGCGATTTGAGAAAATAGCATCACCCACTGGGCTATATTTTATATAAAGTGCCACTAACACCTTATAGGTCTCTGTGAAAAGTATAGAATTTTGCTGACCAACTTCAATGAATGAAAGCACTAGTCCTATGGGATTAACACAACTTAAGTTTGGGGGGAAAAAAAGAAAAAGAAAAAAAAGAAAAACGTTTGGGAAAGTATAAATAATGAGGAACCTTCATAAGGGTCCGTGTGCCATTGGCTATTTAACAAACCCGAGGTATAAAAGTCTACTGAAAGAAGCTTTATTCGGGAATATTTTTTTAAAAAGATCTAGATCTAATAGTTATTTTTTAAAGCAGTGGAGCTAAACTTGTTACTTGGGATTTCATTTTATAATCTGTTTAAACTACTTTGTTAGCATGATTATACATTTGGATTTTTTCCAGCTGACCTTTTTAATAAGGACCAGATGTTGTCACTATGGACACAATGGCATTTCTAAATGAGGTGCTGCCTGCGGATCATCACCCTTCATACATGTCCAGCAGGAGAACAACTGAGGAGCCCAATTAGAATGCTATTTGTCACACTACTTGACACCTGTTTGTGTAGCACTTGGCAATTATTTTTTAAGTTACATGAATCACCTGATTAAACTATGTGTAAATCATGCCTAGATAAGATCACATGCAATCTCCTAAATATCAACAGTAATCCTGCCACAAATGTAAAAATCTTTTAGAGGGTAGAGCAGAGATTGTTCCATTTCTCTAGTTATACCTTGTGAAACTTAACTTTCTTAAGAGATAAAGAAAGTCATAATTTTAGGGGAAGAATTTCACAATAAAAATTTTGAAACAATCCTTTTAGGGCTTTTTAATGTTATGACAGCCATAATATTATGAAATTTAAAAGAGGCAATCTACTTTATCGGTATCCTTCCTAAGTCATGGCATCGTTCCCTAGCTAGTGCAAGGCTAATTTGTTCTCAAATGTTTATGAAAAATTATAGATTTTACTTAAGGCCAAATTTTTCAAAATGAATATTAGGATGAATAAAACTACAGAAAGTTTTGAGGAAACAAAAATAGAAATGGAGGTAAGTCAGGTTTGGCAAAGAACATTCTTTTTCTAAACTGCCCCCCAAGCTTCCTCACTGTTTTGCTATTTAAACGTTATTTTACCCACCTTGGGAAGACGTTTGCTCGGGGGTGGGGGGTTGGGGGGGTCTAGTAGAGGCAGAAGCAGAAGAGGCTGCAAGGGAGGGTCTTGATCTCGCAATCTGTATTCATAGGCATTCTAGATGATGTGCCATCTGAAATGCTACAGAAGAAATGACTTATTTTTCTTTAAATGGACTCTGCCCTGGAGTATTAAGAATATTTAGAATTTAAGTTGACGGGGGGTGGGGTCGGGTGGGGGAAGCTATAATCCCAAGCCAAGCTAGAAAACAAAGTATACAATGAGTTATTTAAACAAGGGCTTTGAAAATACAGGGTGAGGAAAACCCGAGTAATATTAGAAAGTATTAAGAAGTTATTTGAGGGTTCTGGTCCAAGATGGTGACATAGGAGGCCCCTGAACTGAACTCTCCTCTCCCAGACACACTGAATGTACCACTACACATGGGACAATTTTTCCTGAAAGAAATCCAAAAACTAGTTGAGCTACTTCTTAGGTATGCAGTGAACAAGAAAATACATCAAAACAGGTAAGACAGGCTGAGACATGCTCTTACCATAAACTCCATTCCCACACGCCACCATACAAGGAGGGGCCTCCCAACACCACCGTTCTCCCCAAAGAGCACAGGGTTTGGAACCCATGTCTAGTGCTCCAGCTTCTAAGACTCTGACCTGAAGGATGGGTACCCAAACACCTAGCTCTTAAGACCAGCAGGGCTAGTGTCTACCAGACCCACAAGACTAAAACAAACAGTTCTGAACCAGTTCCAGAGGACTCACCAATTCCTGCTC